>NC_036857.1:11393237-11548919 GCF_002910315.2 Salvelinus sp. IW2-2015 | reverse complement strand
CTGCCTCAAAAAAAATAAAGGGAACACTTAAACAACACAATGTAACTCAATTCAATCACACTTCTGTGAAATCAAACTGTCCACTTAGGAAGCAACACTGATTGACAATAAATTTCACATGCTGTTGTGCAAATGGAATAGACAAAAGGTGGAAATTATAGGCAATTAGCAAGACACCCCAATAAAGGAATGGTTCTGCAGGTGGTGACCACAGACCACTTCTCAGTTCCTATGCTTCCTGGCTGATGTTTTGGTCACTTTTGAATGCTGGCGTGCTTTCACTCTATGGTAGCATGAGACGGAGTCTACAACCCACACAAGTGGCTCAGGTATGCAGCTCATCCAGGATGGCACATCAATGCGAGCTGTGGCAAGAAGGTTTGCTGTGTCTGTCAGCGTAGTGTCCAGAGCATGGAGGCGCTACCAGGAGACAGGCCAGTACATCAGGAGACGTGGAGGAGGCCGTAGGAGGGCAACAACCCAGCAGCAAGACCGCTACCTCCGCCTTTGTGCAAGGAGAGCACTGCCAGAGCCCTGCAAAATGACCTCCAGCAGGCCACAAATGTGCATGTGTCTGCTCAAACGGTCAGAAACAGACTCCATGAGGGTGGTATGAGGGCCCGACGTCCACAGGTGAGGGTTGTGCTTACAGCCCAACACCTGCAGGATGTTTGGCATTTGCCAGAGAACACAAGATTGGCAAATTTGCCACTGGCGCCCTGTGCTCTTCACAGATGAAAGCAGGTTCACACGCACATGTGACAGACGTGACAGAGTCTGGAGACCGTGGAGAACGTTCTGCTGCCTGCAACATGCCCAGCATGACCGGTTTGGCAGTGGGTCAGTCATGGTGTGGGGTGGCATTTCTTTGGGGGGCGCACAGCCCTCCATGTGCTCGCCAGAGGTAGCCTGACTGCCATTAGGTACCGAGATGAGATCCTCAGACCCCTTGTGAGACCATATGCTGGTGCGGTTGGCCCAGGGTTCCTCCTAATGCAAGACATGCTAGACCTCATGTGGCTGGAGTGTGTCAGCAGTTCCTGCAAGAGGAAGGCATTGATGCTATGGACTGGCCCGCCCGTCCCCAGACCTGAATCCAATTGAGCACATCTGGGACATCGTGTCTCGCTCCATCCACCAACGCCACGTTGCACCACAGACTGTCCAGGAGTTGGCGATGCTTTAGTCCAGGTCTGGGAGGAGATCCCCAGGAGACCATCCGCCACCTCATCAGGAGCATGCCCAGACGTTGTAGGGAGGTCATACAGGCACGTGAGGCCACACACTACTGAGCCTCATTTTTACTTGTTTTAAGGACATTACATCAAATTTGGATCAAGCCTGTGGTTTCCACTTTAATTTTGAGTGTGACTCCAAATCCAGACCTCCATGGGTTGATAAATTTGATTTCCATTGATAATTTGTGTGTGTGATTTTGTTGTCAGCACATTCAACTATGTAAAGCAATAAAAGTATTTAATAAGAATATTTCATTCATTCAGATCTAGGATGTGTTATTTTAGTGTTCCCTTTATTTTTTTGAGCAGTATATATTATATATATATTATATATATATATATGAGATGGTTTGGGATGAATTGGATGGCAGAGTGAAGGAAAAGCAGCCAACAAGTGCTCAGCATGTGGAACTCTTTCAAGACTGTTGAAAATAAGGGAACGCACCTCAGTACCTCCAGGCTCTGATCAGGCCCTACACCCAAACAAGGGCACTGCGTTCATCCACCTCTGGCCTGCCGCCTCCCTACCACTGAGGAAGTACAGTTCCCGCTCAGCCCAGTCAAAACTGTTCGCTGCTCGGCCCCCCCAATGGTGGAACAAACTCCTCACGACGCCAGGACAGCGGAGTCAATCACCACCTTCCGGAGACACCTGAAACCCCACCTCTTTAAGGAATACCTAGGAAGGTAAAGTAACCTTCTCACCCCCCCCCCCTTAAAAGATTTAGATGCACTATTGTAAAGTGGCTGTTCCACTGGATGTCATAAGGTTGAATGCACCAATTTTAAGTCGCTCTGGATAAGAGCGTCTGCTAAATTACTTAAATGTTAAATGTTTAAAATATTCCTCATGAAGCTGGTTGTTTTTTATTTTTATGTAACCTTTATTTAACTAAGCAAGTCAGTTAAGAACACATTCTTATTTACAATGACAGCCTATTGGGGAACAGTGGGTTAACTGACTTGTTCAGGGGCAGAACGACAGMTTTTTACCTTGTCAGCTCAGGGATTTGATCCAGCAACCTTTCGGTTACTTGCCCAACGCTCTAACCACTAGGCTACCTGCCACTAATGTCCATTGCTTGTGTTTCTTGGCCCAAGCAAGTCTCTTCTTATTAGTGTCCTTTAGTAGTGGTTTCTTTGCAGCAATTCGACCATGAAGGCATGATTCAAGCAGTCTCCTCTGAACAGTTGAAGTTGAGATGTGTCTGTTACTTGAACTCTGAAGCATTTAATTGGGATGCAATTTCTGAGGTGCAGTTAACTCTAATGAACTTATCTTCTGCAGTAGAGTTGACTCTTCCTTTCCTGTGGCGGTCCTCATGAGTACCCGTTTCATCATAATGCTTGTTTTTTGCGACTGCACTTGAAGAAACTTTCAAAGTCCTTGAAATGTTCCGCATTGACTGACCTTCATGTCTTAAAGCAATGATGGACTGTCATTTCTCTTTGCTTATTTGAGCAGTTCTTGCCATAATATGGACTTGGTCTTTTACCAAAAATAGGCCTATCTTCTGTATACCACCCCATACCTTGTCGTCATAACACAACTGATTGGCTCAAACGCAATAAGGAAAGAACACCTGTTAATTGAAATGCATTCCAGGTGACTACCTCATGAAGCTGTTTGAGAGAATGCCAAGAGTGCGCAAAGCTGTCAAGGCAAAGGGTGGCTACTTTGAAGAATCTAAAATACATTTGGATTTGTTTATTTATTTTAACTAGGCAAGTCGGGTAAGAACAAATTCTTATTTTACAATGACGGCCTACCCCAGCCAAACCCTCCCCTAACCCGGACGACACTGGGCCAATTGTGCGCCGCCCTATGGGACTCCCGATCACGGCCGGTTGTGATACAGCCCAGGATCGAACCAAGGCCTGTAGTGACGCATCTAGCACTGAGACGCACTGCCTTAGACTGCTGCACCACTTGGGAGCCCCCAAAATATAAAAAAGTGTAACACTTCTTTGGTTACTACATGATTCCATGTGGTATTTCATAGTTTATTTCTTCTATATTGTAGAATAATAGTGAAAGTAGTAAAAATAAAGAAAAACCCTTGAATGAGTATATGTCCAAACTTTTGACTTGTATGTATAAAAACATTTGTTGTTGCCTATTTTGCATGTTATTTTGGCATTAATACGTGTCACATAATTTGCAAACTGATATGTAAAATAAAAATTGAGTTAATAAAGTCGCATACAAACATGGTCTCTTTTTTGCTTTGAGTAAGGCAGCTCCAAAATGCAGGTGTTTCAGCCTAGCTCAGTGCTTTCTGTGGTGGTGGGGCAGCCAGCGGAAAATACAGAGCGTAGGGGTTGGTAATGTTCTCTAGTTGCGCCCTGATTGGCTCAGTGTTCTGTCACTCATAGGGACACTACGTCACCGCAAAATCTACAGGGAGAGTTAGAAAATTCAAGTCCCTTGGGTGCTGCCATTACCTTACATTAGAAGTGCCCCTCCAAGAAGGATCAAGGTCATAGGCCACAGATAACAATGGTGTCAAATCATGTTATATCTACCGTAGCTTTGATTGGACTGATCATGTTATCATACTTTCAAAATCTCAGCTAGCGAGCAGTCATCATGAATCAAGTCGACAATCTACTGGCAAATCCTTCAAGCCTTGTCATATGAAGAGAAATTATAGATAAAACGTATCGGTGCTCATCGGCTATAGACATTACACAACAAGTTGGAAATCTCAAAACTGCAAGTGTTGCAAAGCAACTCACTAGCCTGCTATTCAGTGGAGTGGGTATGTGGTCCAAGTCTGGGTTTAAGGGTCTCTTTTCCAAGCTTAAAGGGATAAACATTCACATGCAACACCATGGCCCAGAAAAAGTTAAATACATTGGCTATGCTGTGAATCCAGCATCTGCCACGTTCAAAACAACTGGCAACTCGGGAATCTCAGACTTCAGTGGAGTTCAAGACAACTGGGAACTTGAAGAAAAAAAAGAGCTCCGACTTGGAAAATATGTTTTGAATGGTCATCCAACTCGGAATTCCAAGTAGGGCACTCAGGCCTCTTTCTAGAGCTTTGACGTTATGATTCAACCTTGTCTCCCTCCCCAGAGTTCCCAGTTGTCTTGAAAGCACCATAAATCCAGAAAATGCCAGACTGATGACAAATTTTGCCCACAAGAAGGACGGCCACGCCATCTTCCTGTTCAAGTGAGCACAGCAAGTTGAGTCCAAAAATGTCTTGTAATATGCCAGGGAGATATGTATACTGTAGCTAAGAAAGTAATACTAGTAGCCCATGTGCCTCACCCTAATAATTTGGTCCCTTTCCCCCCCTCATAACTTAGCCTACCGTTCTGACTTGGTGGTGCACACGTAGCCTATAACATGTTTCAGAGGAATGTCATCATTGAATATTGTAAGAGCTTTGTATTTATTAAGGATCCCCATTAGCTGCTACCGAGGAAGCAGCTACTCTTCCTGGGGTCCGGCAAAATTAAGGCAGTTATACAAATTTAAAAACATTACAATACATTCATAAACATATTTCACAACACACTGTTTGCCCTCAGGCCCCTACCACATATCTACAACACAAGATCCATGTGTATGTACAGTTGAAGTTGGAAGTTCACATACACTTAGGTTGGAGTCATTAAAACTCATTTTTCAACCACTCCACAAATTTCTTTAGTTTTGGCAAGTCGGTTAGGACATCTACTTTGTGCATGACAAGTCATTTTCCCAACAATTGTTTACAGATATTATTTCACTGTATCACAATTCCAGTGGGTCAGAAGGTTACATACACTAAGATGACTGTGCCTTTAAACAGCTTGGAAAATTCCAGAAAATGATGTCATGGCTCTTAGAAGCTTCTTTTAGGCTAAATGACATAATTTGAGTCAATTGGAGGTGTACCTGGATGTATTTCAAGGCCTACCTTCAAACTCAGTGCCTCTTTGCTTGACATCATGGGGAAATCAAAATAAATCAGCAAAGACCTCAGAAAAAAATTTGTGCCCTCCACAAGTCTGGTTCATCCTTGGAGCAATTTCCATCCTTGGGAGCAATTTCCAAACGCCTGAAGGTACCACATTCATCTGTACAAACAATAGTACGCAAGTATAAACACCATGGGACCACGCAGCCGTCATACCGCTCAGGAAGGAGACGCGTTCTGTCTCCTAGAGATGAACATACTGGGTGCGAAAAGTGCAAATCAATCCCAGAACAGCAGCAAAAGACCTTGTGAAGATGCTGGAGGAACAAGTACAAAAGTATCTATATCCACTGTAAAACGAGTCCATATCGACACAACCTGAAAGGCGGCTCAGCAAGGAAGAAGCCACTGCCCCAAAAACGCCATAAAAAAGCCTGACTTACGGTTTGCAACTGCACATGGGGACAAAGATTGGTACTTTTTGGAGAAATGTCCTCTGGTCTGATGAAACAAAAATTGAACTGTTTGGCCATAATTACCATCGTTATGTTTGGAGAAAAGGGGGAGGCTTGCAAGCCGAAGAACACCATCCCAATCGTGAAGCACGGGGTGGCAGCATCATGTTGTGGGGGTGCTTTGCTGCAGGAGGGACTGGTGCACTTCACAAAATAGATGGCATCATGAGGGAGTAAAATTATGTGGATATATTATAGCAACATCAAGACATAAGTCAGGAAGTTAAAGCTTGGCAGCAAATGGGTCTTCCAAATGGACAATTACCCTAAGCACACTTCCAAAGTTGTGGCAAAATGGCTTAAGGACAACAAAGTCAAGGTATTAGAGTGGCCATGACAAAGCCATGACCTCAATCCTATCGAAAATGTGTGTGCAGAACTGAAAAAGCGTGTGTGAGCCCGTAGGCCTACAAACCTGACTCAGTTACACCAGCTCTGTCGGGAGGAATGGGCCAAAATTCTCCCAACTTATTTTGGAAAGCTTGTGGAAGGCTACCCAAAATGTTTGACCCAAGTTAAACAATTTAAAGGCACTGCTCCAAAATACTAATTGAGTGTATGTAAACTTCTGACCCAGTTGGAATGTGATGAAATAAATAAAAGCTGAAATAAATCATTCTCTCTACTATTATTCTGACATTTCACATTCTTAAAATAAAGTATTGATCCTAACTGACCTAAGACAAGGGATTTTTACTAGGATTAAATGTCAGGAATTGTGAGAAACTGAGTTTAAATCTATTTGGCTAAGCTGTATGTAAACTTCCAACTTCAACTGTATGTGTCGGTGTTGCGTCACAGCCCCCACTGCTCCATAAGGTCTATTTTTATCTTATTTTTTTTGTCTGATTCTACTGATTGCATCAGTTACTTGATGTGGAACAGAGTTCCATGTAGGCATGGCTCTATGTAGTACTGTGCGCCTCCCATAGTCTATTCTCGACTTGGGGACTGTGAAGAGACCTCTGGTGGCATGTCTTGTGGGGTATGCATGGGTGTCCGAGCTGTGTGCCAATCGTTTAAACAGACAGCTTGGTGCTTTCAATGTCAATAACACTCACAAATAAAAGTAGTGATTAAGACAATTTCTCCTCCACTTTCAGCCAGGAGAGATTGACGTGCATATTATTAATGTTTGCCCTCTGTGTACATCCAAGGGCGAGCCGTGCTGCCCTGTTCTGAGCCAATTGCAATTTTCCTAAATCCCTTTGTGGCCACAAGACTGAACAGTAGTCAAGGTGCGACAAAACTAGGGCCTGTAGGACCTGCCTTGTTGATAGTGCTATTAGGGTAGAGCAGCACTTTATTATGGACAGACTTTTTCCGCTACTGTTGTATCAATATGTTTTGACCTTGACAGTATACAATCCAGGGTTACCTCAACTTGCTCAATTTCACATTATTTATTACAATATTTAGTTGAAGTTTAGTGAATGATTTGTCCCAAATACAATGCTTTGTTTTTTTTTTATATTTAGGACTAACTTATTCCTTGCCACCCATTCTGAAACTAACTGCAGCTCTTTGTTAAGTGTTGCAGTCATTTCAGTTTTTGTAGTAGCTGACGTGTATAGTGTTAATCATCCGCATACATAAACACACTGCCTTTACTCCAGTGGCATGTCGTTAGTAAATATTGAAAAAAGCGTCCGAGACAGCTGCCCTGGGGTATTCCTGATTCTACCTGGATTATGTTGGAGGCTTCCATTAAATAACACCCTCTATGTTAGACAGGTAACTCTTTATCCACAATATAGCAGAGGGTGTAAAGCCATAACACAAGTTTCTAGCAGCAGACTATGATCAATAACGTCAAAAGCCGAACTGAAGTAAAAAAAGAACAGCCCCACCATTCTTTTTATCAATCTCTCAGCCAATCAGTCATTTCTGTAAGTGCTGTGCTTGTTGAATGTCCTTTCCTATAAGCATGCTGAAAGTCTGTTAATTTGTTTACTGTAAAATAGCATTGTATCTGGTCAAACTATTACTTACTAAGGGTTGGTAACAGGATGATTGGTCAGATATCTGAGCCAGTAAAAGGGGGCTTTACTATTTTTTGGGTAGCGGAATGACTTTTGCTTCCCTCCAGGCCTGAGGGCACACTTTCTAGTAGGCTTAAATTGAAGATATTGCAAATAGGAGTGGCAACATCGTCTGCTATTATCCTCAGTAATTTTAAATCCAAGTTGTCAGACCCCGGTGGCTTGTCATTGTTGATAGACAACAATAATTTTCCCACCTCTTCCACTCACTTTATGGAATTCATAATTACAATTCTTGTCTTTTATAATTTGGTCAGATATACTTGGATTTGTACTGTCAGCGTTTATTGCTGGCATGTCATGCCCAAGTTTGCTCATCTTGCCAATGAAAAACAATCATTAAAGTAGTTAAAGCAATATCAGTCGGTTTTGTGATGAGAAATCGGATTCAATGAATGATGGAGCCGAGTTTGCCTTTGCCAAAATTTCATTGTAGGTGCTCCAAAGCATTTTACTGTAATTCTGTGTTTCATAGTGTAGATTCTTCTATTTAAAACCTCTTAGGGATCCCTAGTGATCCCTTCCCGCTCTAATCCCGCTAACGGGATTGATTTGACAACATCCAGTGAAATTGCAGCGCGCCAAATTCAAAAACAGAAATACTCATAATACAAATTCATAAAACATACAAGTGTTATACATCAAAATAAAGCTTCACTTCTTGTTTATCCAGCYGCGGTGTCAGATTTCAAAAAGGCTTTACGGCGAAAGCAGACCATGCGATTATCGGAGGACAGCGCCCCGCATACAATAAATAACATGAAAATCAGATTTCAACCAGGCAGGTGCGCGACAAAAGTCAGAAATAGCGATATAATTAATGCCTTACCTTTGAAGATCTTCTTCTGTTGGCACTCCAAAATGTCCCAGAAACATCACAAATGGTCCTTTTGTTCGATAATGTCCTTCTTTATGTCCCATAAATTCCCATTTATTTGGCGCGTTGATTCAGAAATACACTGCCTACAAAGTATCTAATAAGTTACCTGTAAACTTGGTCCAAACAACATTCCTAATCTAATTTTAGGTACCCTTAAAACGTAAATAATCAATAAAATTTAAGACTGGATATACTGTGTTCAATACCGGATAAAAACATTGTGAAGCGCGTTCCAGGTCACACGCACCAAAAGACTTGAGTCCATCTGAGTGACACATGGAAAGAACAGGACTACTTCTTCATTTCTCAAAAGAAAAACATCAACCAATTTCTAAAAACTGTTGACATTTGTGGAAGCCATAGGAACTGCAACCAGGTTCCTCATAAATAGGGCTTCCCATAGAAAACGAATTGAAAACATTGGCCTCTGGGTTTCGCCTGCCAAATCAGTTCAGTTATACTCAGACATTATTTTAACAGTTTTAGAAACTTGTGTTTTCTATCCAAATCTACCAATTATATGCATATCCTATCTTCTGGGCCTGAGTAACAGGCAGTTTACTTTGGGCACGCTTTTCATCCGGATGTGAAAATAGTGCCCCCTAGCCCAAAGAGGTTTTATCAGTTTGGTCACGACTTCTCAATTTGCAGAACATTTGCCAATCGTTTGTACAGCCAGACTTATTTGCCATTACTTTTGCCTCATCCCTCTCAACCATACACATTTTAAATTCCTCATCAATCCATGGGGATTTAACAGTTTTTACAGTCATTTTCTTAATGGGTGCATGCTTATTAGTAACTGGGATAAGCAATTTCATAGATGTAGCACTTGACACATTCTGTTTGCTCCTCGTTACACACCACGGACCAACAAATATTCTTTACATTAACATAGGAATCACAACGCAACTTATTGTATGACCTCTTATACACTATATTAGGCCCAGCCTTTGGAACTTTGGTTTTCCTAGATATGGCTACTATATTGTGATCACGACATCCGATGTACCTGGATATTGCCTTCAAGCACATTTCTGCAGCATTAGTAAAGATATGATCAATATTTGATCATTTCATTCCTATGCTGTTTGTAACTAAACTGGTAGGTTGACTGAACCTGAACCATGTTGCAGGCACTGGTTACAGTTTAAAGCTTTTTCTTGAGTGGGCAGCTTGATGAAAGCCTGTCAATATTTAAATAACCCAGAAAATATGCCTCTTGATATCACATACTTTATCAAGCATTTCACACGTTATCCAGATACTGACTTGTTAGCACTTTGTGGTCTATAAAGCTTCCCACAAGAATGGGCTTTAGGTGAGGCAGATGAACCTGTAGCCATATTACTTCAACAGTATTTAACGTGAGATCCTCTAATCTTTACAGAAATGTGGTTCCGAATATAAAACAGCAACACCTCCACTGGCATTTGTATTTTCTGTAAATGTTATAATCTTGTATTGCTACCACTGTAAAGGTATTGTCTGAGTTTGAGATATTCATATTCTGTTACTAGCAAATTATTAATTTCATTAACCTTGTTTAAACTACATATGTTAACGTGGGATATTTTGAGCACTTTTCTGGGATGCTTGTTTTCATTGCTTTACTGGGAAGCTTTGCTAAAGTAGATATTCTTATGTTATGCATGTTAGTGCAGGGAGAGCTGCACACATTGGACTTCCTACTAGGGCACACCGCCTCAGTGCCTACAGCATAAATCTAGTTCAAAGGCACATTATTTCTACATATAATAGCTGTAGGATCAGCAGAAGCATTCAGGGCAGTTAGAGGGACATAAATTAGGTTACTTACATTGTGTCTACCATTGCCCCTAGTATTATGTACATTTGCTAAAGCATTATGATAACTCAGCGACACAATGGTAGGGATTAACTGAGCTGGGGTCATTGATATGTATTCTCAACACCATCTTATAATGCTGTGAAAGGATCCAGGAACCCAAATGGGTGGATCCCATCCTCCTTATAAAACGTGTTTTGTTTCCAAAAAGGTATCGAAATTGTAAACAAGTTACCAATTGAATTGCAATAATCACGTAGCCAGTTGTGAAGAGAAAAAAATTCTGCTAGTGTTCAATGCATGATTCAGAGGGCACAGGGCCAGATATGACGGGTCTTCTATTTGGGTCTAGCAGAGAAAGTCCATCAGCTCATTGAAATCCAGTTTCAACTGTTCAGAGCTGCTCTTTATAATGTCATTAAAACCACATGGACTACGATTGAATCGATGTCCATGTGCTGGCGTAGTACATTCGGGAGCATCTTAGTAATATACTTTACTCAAGCTCCGGGATAGGACATTGTTTTTGCATCAGGAACAGTCACATTTCTTACCATGGAGCTGCCCAAAATAACAGCTGGCGAGAAGGACGAGGAAATCCACCCACTCCCACGCTTCACAGGCTGGTGCAGGCCTCCAGATGGAGAAGCCCCGCTCGATCCAGAGCTGGGATGGAAGGTTGCCGACATCGACTTCAAAATCGTAGGGGAAGGAGTAGGCACAGATGGCCGCAGACACATGTACCCCCAGCGACGAAGGAGCAGGAAGTTCAGTCTCCAGGGCGGCAAAACTATTCATTGTTTGTATCCTCCGGGCCACTCGTTGGGAGAGTAGACTGCTTTGCAGGAGGCCGCCGTCTTCGGCTTCCACGGCTCGTGACATGCGACCATTGTTGATTGCCATGCTCCGCTTGCTGTGATCCTTCAACTCCGCTATCAGATGAGGGAGGAGAGGCAGGAGATGGCTCCCCTGGCGAACGAACTCCGGAGAACACCGGCCAGTCGGATAATGACAAACAAGACAGATGTATTCCAACATGTGCAAACAAGGCCCAGCCACCGGAGTAGAAAAGGTAAACATTACACTGTTTTCCCCAGTTTCTTACGTAGGCTGGCGACCTGCGTAATCAAAGTGTAGTAGATACAGCTCCGGAACCGTTAATTTACTTCCAGACAAAGAGGGCTCAATTGGAAAACTCATCTGGGACTAAATTAGTTAGCTTGATGGATAAAGCTAGCAGCTTAGCGGCTCTTTCAAGCAGACTTTAACCTGTCAGTTAAGCAGGATTCCGGGACAAGAAATAGCAGTCCTAGCTGTTAACTTGCTTGGGGGCAGTATTTCGACATCTGGATGAGAAGCATGCCCAAAGTAAACTGCTTGTTACTCAGGCCCAGAAGCTAGGATATGCATATAATTGGTAGATTTGGATAGAAAACTCTAAAGTTTCCAAAACTGTTAAATGTCTGTGAGTATAACAGAACTGATATGGCAGGCAAAAACCTGAGAAATCCATCCAGGAAGTGGGACGTTTTTGATGTGGGTATTTTCAATTGAATGCCTATAGAGTATCTAATGGGTTAGGACCCATATTGCAATTCCTATGGCTTCCACTAGATGTCAACGGTCTTTAGACATTGTTTCAGGCTTGTTTTCTGAAAAATTAAGAAGAATGAGACCCTTTTTGTCAGTGGACCAAGTTGACCGAGTTTGCGCCCTTCGTTGTTTTTCCTTTCTATTGAATGCGCTATTATCCGGTTGAAATATTATCGATTATTTAGACAATTGACAACCTGAGGATTAATTATAAACATCGTTTGACATGTTTCGACGGACTTTACCGGTACTATTAGGATGTATTCGTCTGCATGGTTTGACCGCCTTTGAGCCAGTGGATTACTGAACAAAACTGAGTTTTTGGGATATAAAGAGGGACTTTATCGAACAAAAAAACATTTGTGTAGCTGGGACAACCATATGAAGATCTTCAAAGGTAAGTGAATAATTGTATCGCTATTTCTGTCTTTTGTAATTCCTTTACTTGGTTGTAAAATGTCTGTATGCTTTTGTAAACGGGGCGCTGTCCTCAGATAATCGCATGGTATGCTTTCATCGTAAAGCCTTTTTGAAATCTGACAAAGCGGCTGGATTAACAAGTTAATCTTTAAGCCGATGTATAACACTTGTATTTTTTATGAATGTTTATTATGACTATTTCTGTATTTTGAATTTGGCGCTCTGCAATTTCACCGGATGTTGTCGAGGTGGGTCGCTAGCGGAACGCCTGCGCCAGAAAGGTTAAAAGCTAACTGCGTCGCTTATATGCCCCCTTTGTTTATCCTACAGTTCTGACTTGGTGTACAGGGAGAATACTGTAAGAACGACCCATGTTCTGAATTCTGTCGCAGTACATTTCAAAAGTGCTGAACAAATAGTTATTGATTACGTCTGTCCTAGCTCGCTCGTTAATGTTGTGGCAAAATCCTGCACGGAGCCTTCACCGTGCGCTGCCACTAAGAGCGCATGAGCAGTAAGGAGGAAATAAAAGACAGCTCGTTCAGCTCTTTGGGGAGGAGCTCTTGGTGGCGCGACAGTTTGATTGTGTGTGCTATGCTGCAGAAGTTTTGTTTGTTTTCAGCGTATGTAGTTTATAAAGTATTTAACTCAATCCTCGGTGTGATCGTTCTCGGTTGGGACCGCGAAGGTTATGGATCGCATGGATTAGTAGCAACATTGTTGCGAAGCTTTAACCTACAAACCCTCGGACAGTCAGACAGTACACCTGCACGCCTGAAGACCACAGCTAAGATCTCTCTTGTTCCCTTTCTCTCTTTCCTCCATCATTCCAGTGCTTTACCCTGCAACAGACTCTATTTTCCTAATGCACTTTCCATGGAAGTTCATTGGAGCTGGACTATTATTGCCCTGCCAGAAGTATTTGGGTGGACATTTTAGTTAAAAAGGGAGGTTGCTTTAAAGTGTGTATTGTTATTTGAACTTTATTGAGGTGGGGTGTACTAAGGACATGTGGCCGAGAAGATTGTGGACATTTTTAAGGCCTTTGTTGTGCCTATGAGCACCCCCCACATTCATACCCTCTGCACTCCTCCACTGGAAGAGAATACAAATTATTGCAAATCCTCTGTTGATGACTGGGTTCTTTCTTGTATGAAGTTGCTGTTTAATTGCTCTGCCATTATTATTGTATGAGGTATGCTTGGTGGGGTTACCAAGAATTGTGGAAGGACTGTGATGTGGGTTTTATAGGGTGTGTATTCTCTTTTCTCTCCACTGGCTATCTGGTAAACAGGCTACACTCTAGGCAGTCTCTTCTGCTGATGTGTGTGGGTCTGGTAGTGGTACTCTATTCTCCTCTTTTCGGCATGGTTAATACCTGCCTGGCGCCTGAACAAAATCTYTCTTTACCCCTCTAATAAATACCGCTACAATGTCTTAATCCAAATTACGGATTGCCTTTTATCTGCTCGTCGTTGCTATATGCCATAGTTTGTACATATCAATTGTCAGTAGAAACCACATTTGTTTAAGCAAGTCAGACATATCAGCTACAGTGCCTTCGGAAAGAAAGTATTCTGAACTCAACTTTTTCCACATTTTGTTGCGTTAACAGCCTTATTCTAAAAATGATAATATAAAAAAATCCTACACAATCTACACACAATACCCCATAAAGACATTGTGAAAACTGGTTTTTAAAAATGTATTAAACATAAACAGGAATACCTTATTTACATAAATATTCAGACCCTTGGCTATGAGACTCAAAATTGAGCTCAGGTGCATCCTGTTTCCATTGATTATCCTTGGAGTAAACCTGTGGTAAATTCAACTGATAGGGTCAGGGTCATGATTTGAAAAGGCACATACCTGTCTATATAAGTTCCCACAGTTGACAGTACATGTCAGAGCAAAAACCAAGCCATGAGGTCGAAGGAATTGTGCTTAGAGCTCCGAGACAGGATTGTGTCGAGGTACAGATCTGGKGATGGGTACCAAAACATTTCTGCAGCATTGAAGGTCCAAGAACAGTGGCCTTCATCATTATTAAATGGAAGATGTTTGGAACCACCAAGACTCTTCCTACAGCTGGCCACCTGGCCAAACTGAGCAATCGGGGGAGAAGGGCCTTGGTCAGGGAGGTGACCGAGAAACCGATGGTCACTAACAGAGCTCTGGAGTTCCTCTGTGGAGATGGGAGAACCTTCCAAAAGGACAGCCATCTCTGCAGCACTCCATCAGTCAGGCCTTTATGGTAGAGCGGCCAGACGGAAGCCACTCAGTAAAAGGAACATGACAGCCTGCTTGTAGTTTGCCAAAAAGGCACCTAAAGACCCTTAGACCATGACCAACAAGATTCTTTGGGTCTGATGAAACCAAGATTGGACTCAGTTTTAAAATGTGGCCTTAAGATGTACAGATACATTAGAAATAAATACAACTAGCCCATAACAGAAGCAAAGCATTTAGGACCACACTTACCACTGAATGTAGGAGTGAACTCTCTCCAGCCTCTTATAGTCAGTCCTCCATTCTTTATGAAATGACTCGATTAAAATGTCTAAACAAAAATACAAAAGTTCATTACATACAGTACTTCACAAAAGTACCTTGGATTTCTTCACATTTTATTGTGTTACAATGTGTGATTGAAATTGATTTAGTTGTAATCTTTTGTCAACAATCTACACAAAATATTCTGTGATGTCAAAGTGTAAGATTTTTTTTTAAAAGATTCATATAAATTAAATATCTAAACTAATCTGCATAAGTATTCAGCTCCCTGAGTCAATACATGTTAGAAACACCTTTGGGAGCAAATACAAAGGAGTGTTCTTGGGTAAGTCTAAGGGCCCGATCCTGATTTAGGAATTTATGCCTTTCCTACGCACTTCTCAGTATTTGGTATTCAGACTTACCTTTTCAGTTGTGTAACGCAATCTGCAGGTGTGGTTAACTTGCACGCCATGAATACATTTAATTCAACCACTGAAAACACTCCCACTTGCTGGCCAACACATTTTCTTGGGAGTTTTCATTCAATGGAGTTTTCAGTACAATTATCTTAAAGCGGAACTGAAATCGTATTAAAATCTGCTCATATACACCCCCATGAAGAATGACACTTAAAAAAAAAATATGACAAGCGAGCAATTAGATATGGTCATTTTCACGTTTTCATACATGATTAGAATGTTTGGGAATTACATATAAGGCATTTGTGAAAACTCTATAGTAATATAGAGTGGGAAAGCGGCTGTGCCTTTGGACAATCCAGGACCGGCGTCTACGCAGACCAGTGCACCATAGCCAACGGTACAGGAAGACTATACGCAAACAAGCCATTTGCCACAAGGGCCTGTCATCATTCACTTTGAACTGGACTGTGTGTTAACAAGCAGTTGCAATAGCGCGACTTTAGATTAGAACGCATTCAACAAAAGCCACAAAATACACTTGAATCGATTCCTGCAAATATGTAGCTAAATACCACAGGAATCCTCTTACATTTGGGAACTTTGATCAAACCATAAAAAAGATAGTCTCTTTCCCTATATACACATCAACAACTAATGCTAGCCAGAGCAAGATGAGCTAAAATCTAAACTTAGGAACATTAGATAAACCCTCTAACCTTCAGCTAGCTGGTCGTTAAAATTGCACTAACAAACGATGGGGAATAGCTTACTCGTGCTTCTGCAGCTTGCCTGCATGCGTTGTACCAACCAAGCACCCAAGCTAACTGGCTAAAGTTGGCTACCTTGCTAGCTAACTACTTCCAGACACAAATGAGAGAACACCTCACTGACTATTTTACTCGCACCAGCGGAGCTGGTTAGGCTATTTAACATGTTAGAGTGTTCATTACTTTTTTGTTTAATGACACCAGTCATAGTCAGCGCAGAGCGTGTTGTACGTTCATAAATTCAGTTATTTTGCACTCCGGCACACCCAGACAAGAGCACTCTGAAATCGAAGTAGATATGCTAACTGGATAACTGCCGTTCAGCATAGATAGCTAGTGGAGCGATTCACATTTCTTGCTAGCTAACCAAATGACACGTGCATCTGTTTTTAGCTTGCTACATAGATAAGCTAGCATATTAACCACGTTATGACTGACTTGTGATCATTGTATTGACATTCCCAGCCTTAGTTCCATTCGTCCGTTTGTCAAAAATATCGAGTCATTGAAACTGAAACAGTGCATCCCGAATGGAGGCAGCAAACAATCTACCAGGCCTGCTGTGATTTACAACCTGATAGCAACATTTTTTGGACTACCAAGAAATCTATTGGTGAATTATATTAATCATGCATTGAACTGCATCCATTCTGACAACAATGCCGTATTGTACGTAATGGAATGTTGAGTGAAATATAACCTATTTTTAAAACCCTCTTAGAAAAAGTTGGTTTTGTAGCATAAACTGGGGATTGTTTATCTGCAAAGTAATTGAAACGATGTCAGTTCCACTTTTAAAATATGGTGTACCTTTTAATTAGAATTGTCAGACTCAATAGAATACATCAAGAGTACGGGTTCAGAATATAGGGATCAATGAAAAGAATTCCATTATGCATATTCATCTCTGTTTCAACACCAACTGGTGAATACTCAGATCTTGTAAATTATTTAGAAACATTTTTAGGGTTAGGAAAGTAAGTATGAATAAAAAAGCGGTTTGGAAAGTCTGCACAAAATACATTGATGAATAAAAATTGTGTTTGATTCAACCTGCAAGTTGACATATTTCAGTTCAATCCATAAAATATTGAAAAGGTGGAAAAAAATGTACAATTAGGGGTTGAACAATAATCCTATAAATCTACCCAAATCATGGAACAGGATGACAACGGTCAAGTCATCCTGAACCGTGCGCCAGGCTCCTGGTTAAACCTGCTACGTGTGRTCAGAGTTCCATAATGATTCAAATAGGCTACATGTCCCAAATTATTGCACACTGTTAGCCTAATATGATCCACTAATGCTAGTGACCCTCAGGAACAATTTACAAGGATGTGACAGAGGAAAGAAACGTAAACAGAACAGAATGATGCAAAAATAAAATGTATGTGGTATTACTGACAGTGTCTCCCAATAGTGGCTAATATTTAACATGATACAAATTGTAAAATAAAAACAGAAAAGCATATTATCAAAATGCCTGCATAGCCATTTGATTAGATGTTCAGCAGTCTTATGGCTTGGGAGTAGAAGCTGTTTAGAAGCCTCTTGGACCTAGACTTGGCGCTCAGGTACCGCTTGCCGTGCGGTAGCAGAGAGAACAGTCTATGACTAGGGTAGCTGGAGTTTGCCAAATGTTTAGGGCCTTCCTCTGACACTGCCTGATATAGAGGTCCTGGATGGCAGGAAGCTTTGCCCCAGTGATGTACTGGGCCGTACGCACTGCCCTCTGTAGCGCCTTGCGGTCGGAGGCCGAGCAGTTGTCATTACCAGGCAGTGATGCAACCCGTCAGGATGCTCTCGATGGTGCAGCTGTAGAGCCTTTTGAGGATCTGAGGACCGATGCCAAATCTTTTCAGTCTCCTGACTGTCTTGGTGTGCTTGGACCATGTTTGTTGGTGTGCTTGGACCATCTTTGTGGACACCAAGGAACTTGAAAATCTAGACCCACTCCACTACAACCCCGTCAGTGTTAATGGGGGCCTGTTCGGCCCGCCTTTTCCTGTAGTCCATGATCAGCTGTCTTGCTCACATTGAGGGAGAGGTTGTTGTCCTGGCACCACACTGCCAGGTCCTCCTCCCTATAGGCCGTCTCACCGTTGTCGGTGATCAGGCCTACCACTGTTGTGTCATCGGCAAACTTAATGGTGTTGGAGTCATGCAGTTATGAGTAAACAGGGAGTACAAGAGGGGACTGAGCACACACCCCTGAGGGGGCCCTGTGTTGAGGATCAGCATGGCGGATGTGTTGTTACCTACCCTTACCACCTGGGGGCGGCCCGTCAGGAATCCAGGATCCAGTTGCAGAGGGAGATGTTTAGGCGCAGGGTCCTTAGCTTATTGATAATCTTTGAGGGCACTATGGTGTTTAACACTGAGCTTTAGTCAATGAATAGCACTCTGACATAGGTGTTCCTTTTGTCCAGGTGGGAAAGGGTAGTGTGGAGTGCAGAGATTGCATCATCCATGGATCTGTTGGGGCGGTATGCAAATTGGAGTGGGTCTAGTGTTTCTGGGATAATGGTGTCAATGTGAGTCATGACCAGCCTTTCAAAGCACTTCATGGCTACAGAGGTGAGTGCTACGTGTCAGTAGTCATTTAGGCAGGTTACCTTAGTGTTCTTGGGCACAGGGACTATGGTGGTCTGCTTAAAACATGTTGATATTACAGACTCGGACAGGGAGAGGTTGAAAATGCCAGGGAAGACACTTGCCAGTTGGTCAGCGCATGCTCGCAGTACACGTCCTGGTAATCCGTCTGGCCATGCGGCCTTGTGAATGTTGACCTGTTTAAAAGGTCTTACTCACGTCGGCTGCGGAGAGCGTGATCACAGTGTTCCGGAACAGCTGGTGCTCTCATGCATGTTTCAGTGTTATTTGCCTCGAAGCGATCATAGAAGTAGTTTAGCTCGTCTGGTAGGCTCGTGTCACTATGCAGCTCTCGGCTGTGCTTCCCTTTGTATTCTAATGGTTTGCAAGCCCTGCCACATCCGACGAGCGTCAGAGCCGGTGTAGTACGATTCGATCTTAGTCCTGTATTGATGCTTTGCCTGTTTGATGGCTCGGAGGGCATAGCGGGATTTCTTATAAGCTTCCGGGTTAGAGTCCCACTCCTTGAAAGCGGCAGCTCTAACCTTTAGCTCAGTGCGGATTTTGCCTGTAATCCATGGCTTCTGATTGGGGTATGTACTAGAGGTCGACCGATTAATCGGAATGACCGATTAATTAGGGACGATTTCAAGTTCATAACAAATCGGTAATCGGCATTTTTTGACACCGATCATGGCCGATTACATTGCACTCCACGAGGAGACTGCGTGGCAGGCTGACTACCTGTTATGCGAGTGCAGCAAGGAGCCATGGTAAGGTGCTAGCTAGCATTAAACTCATCTTATAAAAAACAATCAATCTTAACAATCACTAATTAACTACACATGGTTGATGATATTACTAGTTTATCTAGCTTGTTCTGCGTTGCATATAATCGATGTGGTGCCTGTTAATTTATCATTGAATCATAGCCTACTTCGCCAAACGGGTGATTTAACAAGCACATTCGCGGAAAAAGCACTGTCGTTGCACCAATGTGTACCTGACCATAAACATCAACGCCTTTCTTAAAATCAATTCACAAGTATATATTTTTAAACCTGCATATTTAGCCAATATTGCCTGCTAACATGAATTTATTTTAATTAGGGAAATTGTGTCACTTCTCTTGCGTTCTGTGCAAGAGTCAGGGTATATGCAGCAGTTTGGGCAGCCTGGCTCGTTGTGAACTGTGTGAAGACTATTTCTTCCTAACAAAGACAGCCAACTTCGCCAAACGGGGGATGATTTAACAAAAGCACATTTGCGAAAAAAGCACAATTGCACGAATGTACCTAACCATAAACATCAATACACAGAAGCATATATTCTTAAACCTGCATATTTAGTTAAGAAATTCAGGTTAGCAGGCAATATTAAACTAGGGAAATTGTGTCACTTCTCTTGCGTTCATTGCACGCAGGGTATATGCAGCAGCTTGGGCCGCCTGGCTCGTTGCGAACTAATTTGCCAGAATTTTACGTAACTATGACATAACATTGAAGGTTGTGCAATCTAACAGCAATATTTAGACTTATGGATGCCACCCATTAGATAAAATTCGGAACGGTTCCGTATTTCACTGAAAGAATAAACGTTTTGTTTTCGAAATGATAGTTTCCGGATTCAACCATATTATTGACCTAAGGCTCGTATTTCTGTGTGTTATGTTATAATTAAGTCTAAGATTTGATAGAGCAGTCTGACTGAGCGGTGGTAGGCAGCAGCAGGCATTCATTCAAACAGCACTTTACTGCATTTGCCAGCAGCTCTTCGCAATGCTTCAAGCATTGCGCTGTTTATGACTTCAAGCCTATCAACTCCCGAGATTAGGCTGGCAATACTAAAGTACCTATTAGAACATCCACTAGTCAAAGGTATATGAAATACAAATGGTATAGAGAAATAGTCCTATAACAACTACAACCTAAAACTTAACTGGGAATATTGAAGACTGATGTTGAAAGGAACCACTGTGTTTTTGCATTATTTAAACCAAATTGAACACGTTTCATTATTTATTTGAGACTTAATAGATTGATGTATTATATTAAGTTAAAATAAGTGTTCATTGTTCATTCAGTATTGTTGTAATTGTCATTATTACAAATATACACTGCTCAAAAAAATTAAGGGAACACTTAAACAACACAATGTAACTCCAAGTCAATCACACTTCTGTGAAATCAAACTGTCCACTTAGGAAGCAACACTGATTGACAATAAATTTCACATGCTGTTGTGCAAATGGAATGAAAGCAGGTTCACACTGAGCACGTGACAGACGTAACAGAGTCTGGAGACGCCGTGGAGAACGTTCTGCTGCCTGCAACATCCTCCAGCATGACCGGTTTGGCGGTGGGTCAGTCATGGTGTGGGGTGGCATTTCTTTGGGGGGCCGCACAGCCCTCCATGTGCTCGCCAGAGGTAGCCTGACTGCCATTAGGTACCGAGATGAGATCCTCAGACCCTTGTGAGACCATATGCTGGTGCGGTTGGCCCTGGGTTCCTCCTAATGCAAGACAATGCTAGACCTCATGTGGCTGGAGTGTGTCAGCAGTTCCTGCAAGTGGAAGGCATTGATGCTATGGACTGGCCCGCCCGTTCCCCAGACCTGAATCCAATTGAGCACATCTGGACATCATGTCTCGCTCCATCCACCAAAGCCACGTTGCACTACAGACTGTCCAGGAGTTGGCGGATGCTTTAGTCCAGGTCTGGGAGGAAATCCCTCAGGAGACCATCCGCCACCTCATCAAGAGCATGCTCAGGCGTTGTAGGGAGGTCATACAGGCACGTGGAGGCCACACACACTACTGAGCCTCATTTTGACTTGTTTTAAGGACATTACATCAAAGTTGGATCAGCCTGTAGTGTGGTTTTCCACTTTAATTTTGAGTGTGACTCCAAATCCAGATCTCCATGGGTTGATAAATTTGATTTCCATTGATAATTTGTGTGTGATTTTGTCGTCAGCACATTCAACTATGTAAGAAAAAAGTATTTAATAAGAATATTTCATTCATTCAGATCTAGGATGTGTTATTTTAGTGTTCCCTTTATTTTTTTGAGCAGTGTATATTTTTTTAAAGGCCGTTAATCGGTATCGGCTTTTTTTGGTCCTCCGATAATCAGTATTGGCGTTGAACAATCATAAATCGTCCCGTGTGGCTCAGTTGGTAGAGCATGGCGCTTGCAACGCCAGGGTTGTGGGTTCATTCCCCACGGGGGGACCAGGATGAATATGTATGAACTTTCCAATTTGTAAGTCGCTCTGGATAAGAGCGTCTGCTAAATGACTTAAATGTAAATGTAAGTATATGGATGAGGGATGGCCGAGTGGCATAGGCAAAGTGCAATAGATGGTATAAGATACATGTGATACGAGTAATGTAAGAGGCAGCAGCCTGAGTTTGTGAGTGCTGTTTAGCAGTCTGATGGCCTTGAGATTGAAAAATCGCTTCTGTCTCTCGGTCCCAGCTTTGATGCACCTGTACTGACCTCGCCTTCTGGATGGTAGCGGTGTGAACAGGCAGTGGCTCGGGTGGTTGATGTCCTTGATCTTTTTGGCCTTCCTGTGACATTGGGTGCTGTAGGTGTCATGGAGGCCAGGTAGTTTGCCCCCGGTGACGCGTTGGGCAGACCGCACCACCCTCTGGACAGCCTTGCAGTTTTTTATTTCACCTTTATTTAACCAGGTATCCTAGTTAAGAACAAGTTCTCATTTACAACTGCGACCTGGCCAAGAATAAAGCAAAGCCGTTCGACACATAAAACATAGTCAATAATACAGTAGGAAAAAAAAGTCTTTATACAGTGTGTGCAAATGAGGTAAGATAAGGGAGGTAAGGGAATAAATAGGCCATGGTGGCAATGTAATTACAATATACCAATTGAACACGGGAGTGACTGATGTGCAGAAGATGAATGTGCAAGTAGAGATACTGGGGTGCAAAGGACCAAGATAAATAAATACTGTATGGTGATGAGGTAGTTGGATGGGCTATGTACAGATGCAGTGATCTGTGAGCTGCTCTGACAGCTGGTGCTTAAAGCTAATGCGGGAGATATGAGTCTCCAGCTTTATTGATTTTTGCAGTTCGTGCCAGTCATTGGCAGCAGAGAACTGGAAGGAAAGGCAGCCAAAGGACGAATTGGCTTTGGGGGTGACTAGTGAGATATACCTGCTGGAGAGCGTGCTACAGGTGGGTGCTGCTATGGTGACCAGTGAGCTGAGATAAGGTGGGGCTTTACCTAGCAGAGACTTGTAGATGACCTGGAGCCAGTGGGTTTGTCGACGAGTATGAAGCGAGGGCCAGCCAACGAGCGAGTACAGGTCGCAATGGTTGGTAGTATATGGGGCTTGGTGACAAAACGGATGGCACTGTGATCGACTGCATCCAATTTGCTGAGTAGAGTGTTGGAGGCTATTTTGTAAATGACATCGCCAAAGTCGAGGATCGGTAGGGTGGTCAGTTTTACGAGGGTATGTTTGGCAGCATGAGTGAAGGATGCTTTATTGCGAAATTGGATGCCGAGTCTAGATTTCATTTTGGATTGGAGATTCTTAATGTGAGTCTGGAAGGAGAGTACACAGTCTAACCAGAAAGTTAGAATATGTGGACAATACAAATACCCAAGTCAGAACCGTCCAGAGTAGTGATGCTGGACGGGCGGGGAGGTGCGGGCAGTGATCGGTTGAAGAGCATGTATTTAGTTTTAC
This sequence comes from Salvelinus sp. IW2-2015, assembly GCF_002910315.2. Classification (NCBI taxonomy): domain Eukaryota; kingdom Metazoa; phylum Chordata; class Actinopteri; order Salmoniformes; family Salmonidae; genus Salvelinus; species Salvelinus sp. IW2-2015. The sequence continues at coordinate 11,525,507 of NC_036857.1, read as the reverse complement.
TTGCATTTAAGAGCAGTTGAGGCAACGGAAGAGAGTTGTATGGCATTGAAGCTCATTTGGAGGTTAGTTAAGTGTCCAAAGAAGGGCCAGAAGTATACAGAATGGTGTCGTCTGCGTAGAGGTGGATCAGAGAATCACCAGCAGCAAGAGCAACATCATTGATGTATACAGAGAAGAGTCGGCCCGAGAATTGAACCCTGTGGCACCCCCATAGAGACTGTCAGAGGTCCGGACAACAGGCCCGCCGATTGACACACTGAACTCTATCAATCTTTGGGAATCTCAGACGATACGAAAGAGTGGTTGATCAGGCTAGTAATAGGGGTTGCAACAATTTCGGCAGATAATTTTAGAAAGAGAGGGTCCAGATTGTCTAGCCAGGCTGATTTGTAGGGGTCCAGATTTTGCAGCCCTTTCAGAACATCAACTATCTGAATTTGGGTGAAGGAGAAATGGGGCGGTGCAGTTGCTGTACCAGGCTGTATCACAGCCTGACAGGATGCTCTCGGTTATGCATCTGTAAAAGTTTGTCAGGTTTTTGGGTGACAGCCTTCTGAGGTTGAAGAGGCACTGTTGCGCCTTCACCACACGGTCTGTGTGAGTGGACCATTTCAGTTTGGGGTAGGGATGTCCCAAGGATTCCTGATAGCACAGATCAATAATAATGTAGTGACTTGAAGTGTTTTCATTACCCATTTAGGCAAATTGTGCATTAATAAATTGGCGGCAGCCTGTATTCCCTCCCACCTATCTGTTTCATGTCTCAGGTAGCCCGCGAAAGCCAACATTGAATGCAATTTACTAATAGGCTATTACCATATTGTCATGTGTCAATGTATCGCCACTGTCCGAGCCATGGGGAAACTTGCACTCCTGTAGATCTGAAATCATTTGGATTGCAAAGCAATTCAGGCATTCTTGAAAGTCAGGACAATCCTGGTCCTGCAAAGAAATACTTTTATAGGGGGTAGAAAAGATTTTGCAAGCAGTAGGCATTTAGAATTTGAAAGTGGAATGGAGCTTTATGAACACAGCATGTAAAGTGTTGGTCCCATGTTTAATGAGCTGCAATAAAAGATCCCAGAAATGTTCCATATGCAAAAAAAGCTTATTTCTATCAACTTTTGTGCCCATGTGACCCGATTCAGGAAACTAGCCATATGTCTCAAGTCACGACTTCACAGGAGAGCTGTTTGAACGTAAAACATTTTTAGCAAAATGCCTTTTTTGGCAGAAATGCCTTCTCGAACGTAAACTTTCATGTGCCTTTAATATCAAACATGTATGCCATTTGAAAATGCAAATAAAAGTGTTAAATTATGAGCCTAGTTGGTTTAGCAACAGAAAGTGGGCAACCTTCCTGCTAGCCATGATTGGCTGAGATAAGTGGGCTGGACATTCCAAGAGATGAGACTTTGGATTGGTCTGCTATATAGTACGCGTTTGTCTATTGGAGCTGGTCAGAATGTCTAGGTAATCATGTCGAACGTGGCTTTTTTCAAAATGGGTTGCGTAGATGTCTGTGTCTCGCAATACCTGGGTGTGGTGATTCGGTATTTCAGTGCTAAAAAAAGAACCGTTGTGTCCACATTTCTCGGGCTGGTTGAATTGGAGGGGTGCGATGCCAGATCAATAGTAAAGGCGGTAGTTGAGTTTCTTGAGAAGTATAACCTTAAAAAAGAGAATCTTCAGGGTATTGGCACTGATAATGTGTCCGTGATGACTGGGGTGCACAAGATTTTAAAAGGAAGAATGTGCATTGCCCAATTTGATACTCATCCGCTTGTGTGTGCCATTCTTGACAATTGGCTGTCAGTGCAGCATCCAAAGAAACCATCCCTCGGAGTGTTGAGTACTTAATCAGGGAAACCTACAACTGGTTTTCGATTTCCCCAAAACGGCACGAGGCGTACAAAGCAGTGTATGCCACCATTAATTGTGTCCAGAAACCCCTGCAGATCACCAAAGTGTGTGCCACACGTTGGCTATTGATTGAGCCTGCGGTAACTTGTATATTTAGCCAGTGGGAAGAACTGAAACTCCACTTTGAGTTGACCAAGGCCAGTGAGCATTGCTACATGGAAGATGTGCTCCACGCCATGTACATGACCAACTATGTCTACCTGACATTCTTCATGCTTGAAATCAATCCTGTCTGACATACAAGTTGCAGTGAAGTCATTTGAGGGAGAGCAAACAGATCCTGTCAAGCTTTTGGACAATCTGGTACACCTCTGAACATCAATTTGCAGCAGAGTAGTCAACCCTATGGCAAAAATTGATGTCCTGAAGGATGCCATTGATGAACATCTGTCCATCACCATACCTTGAGTACCTTTTAGAGAGCACGGTGTACCAACTCAGTCTTGCGGCAGAGGACAAAAAGGTCATTCGGAGACAGTGCATCAACTACATTGTTGCTTTAAGCAAGGAGCTGCAAGCAAGGCTCCCAGACAACCTAGAAGCCTTGCAACACATGGCCTTGTTCAGTGTTAAGGAAACGCTAAAGCACAATAAAGGCACCACTGAAATGATCAAAGTACCTAAGCTACTGGGATACCAGCCCCAAACAATTGATAAAATTGTTTCCCAATGGAGAAACATTCATCTGTTTAGGTGGGACTCAACTGAAAATACAGTAGAGTTTTGGAGTGAAGTCAAGAACTACACGGACTCTTCCGGGTCAAATCCATTTGAAGAACTGTGCAAAGCTGCACTCGCTGCCCTCTCCTTGCCACACTCAAATGCAGAGGTTGAACGGCTGGTCAGCCAAATGAGTGTGGTCAAGTCAAAGTTAAGAAATAGTGTCACTGCACACTCAACTCCATACTCCTGGTGCGGTATGGACTGAAGCTGGCTGGTGATACCTGTTACCAGCATAAACTACCAAATGAAGTTCTACAGCAGTTTGGCACCACAGCAGCTTTAAGGCCACTCCGTGACAATGCAGTTGGACAGTGAAGATGAAGAGGATTTCCTTGCCAATCTATGATTCATCATATTTACAGTACGTATGCAAGGAGTGGACTTTCTGGAACTGGCGGAGACACACAGCTGATGGTGGCAGTGTGCACTGCAGTGTGTGCGAGAACAGTGGCAATATCTGGAGGAAACCATTGAGCAGCTAGCCAGCCAAGCAGCACAACAACCTGGAGAGAGATGCCTAAGCGCAGACATTATTTGAGATAAGTTGCTTGTTCAATAAGATAGCATATATACCTTATTAGCTTGTACCTATAATTGTTGATCAGTTAGGTAGCATGTTAACTACCAATACACTGCTTAAAACTATAATTGTTAAGAATGTGGAGGTTTACTAGTTAAAGAAAATAAATAAAATGTAATCTTTCAATAATGTGTTGTGTGTTGTGTTTAAAAATAAAAATATGTGATCATATAAAATGGGTTGTTTATATTACTTTTACAAATAAAAATATATGATAATAAACAAACAAATCTAAAGTAACAAATGTAAAATCATATTTTTCGCCGAGATGGCCAGTCAATTTGAGTAACATTATTGTGTATTCTAAGTAATGACGCAGTTTTACGTTATTACGTAATGACATCACAACATCATTTAGCAACAAATCGACCTGCCTCGAGCAACTTCCCCTGAAAATTAGTTGGCAACACTGGCTGCTTTGCTGCCTCAGGGACTGGACAGCTTGCAGAATGTTAGGCCATCTGTCCGCCAATTGAAGCTCAACAGAAGTTGGGTGATGCAACAGGACAACGACACAAAACACAGAAGTAAATCAACAGAATGGCTCAGTCCTGACCTCAACGCGATTAAGATGCTATGGCATGACCTCAACAGAGCAATTCACACCAGACATCCCAAGAATATGGCTCTACTGAAACAGTTTTGTAAAGAAGAATGGTCCAAAATTCCTCCTGACCGTTGTGCAGGTCTGATCCGCAACTTGTGGCAGATTAATCAGAATTAGTTTGGTAACGTAGATAAATAAGATGTTTTATTTATATAATATGCTTATGTGAGATACTTGTCATTAGAATGTATCCTTTTGGACTATAGTGTTGGCAGTTGCACTTTCCCCTCAGCTAGGGCTCAGTCACTTGGGGCCCAGAGAGGGGAGAAGTCAGGCTTGTCTTTCACATGTCCCTGGTGCTATGCAGAATATCAGAAAGGGAAGAGGACAGAATGGAATATTGTCTTCATATGTGAATATGTCTTTACCTATTCTTAAACCATGTGAAGGGATGGCGTGATTAATGGGAAACGAATTACTTGTCTCCACAATGTCTGTGCGCCAGTCACTCCCTCCTTTTCCCATTGGGGGGAGGTGTATGGCAGTGTCTGAAAACATTGTATGTCCTCTCTCATCTTACACTTATCCTGGGACAGTGTATGACTTAGTGGCACACTCCCCTCAGTGAGCTTGTCCAGGAGTGGGGTCAAGAGGGGGTTTACTTGAGATGGGAGTATCTAGAGTTGACAATTGAGTTATGCCTTGGATGAGGTAATGTTTTTGTACTATGAAGTACCAGGAACGAGATTAGAACCTCGTTTAAGAGACCAAACTGAGCGATAATTTATAGCGAATGCTATCTGGTTAAGGGATACTCCTTTCTCAAGTAAAAGTCCCTTTGTGAAGAGTTCCTAAGATCTGTGGTTCGTCATGTAAGTTGAGAGGGGTGTATCTTGGCTATAAAAGATCTTTGTATTCTTCTGTAGTCACTCACAATTCATTATAGATAGTGAATTGTTGAAAGTCAAAGGCTAAAACTTATTAAAGATGAAGTTTAAGTATAACTGACTGGTGTGGTTTGTAACTCATTTGGTAAAACAGGAAAATGCCACCACAAACTACAGAAAACATTTAGTTGAGGTTATTGCTGCCAAAGTAATGTCAACCAGTTATTAAATCCAAGGGTTCACATTAGAGGTCGACCGATTATGATTTTTCAACGCCGATACCGATTATTGGGGGACCAAAAAAAGCCGATACCGATTAATCGGCCGATTTTTTTATGACAATTACAACAATTCTGAATGAACACTTATTTTAACTTAATATAATACATCAATAAAATCAATTTAGCCTCAAATAAATAATGAAACATGTTCAATTTGGTTTAACTTCTTGCAACTATAGGGGGTGCTGTTCCGCATTAGCATATTTGTGTCTCCAAATTAAACTGCCTCGTGCTAAATTCTTGATCGTCATCAATTGTCTATATTATTGTTATTATTGGATAGAAAACACCTTCTAGTTTCTATAGAAGTTGGAATTTTGTCTCTGAGTGGTACAGAACAATTTCTACAGCACTTTTCATGACAGGGTTTCAGATTTCAGAAATGTTTACCTCTGATCTGGGGTCTGTTTATAAGGCGACAGTGAATGCTATGAAGAAACCGACACTGCCTACGTCTTCCTCTGGTGTCTGTACGTCATCACGTTTTCAATGAAATCGATGGGACGTTCACAGCCATTACAAAAGACAAAATGTACAGAGACCTCCCTTTCTCAACGTGCGCCTGAAGCGTCAAGGCATCGGACCTGCCTCGTTCCAAATCGTTTTCTAACCAGCAATATTTCTCCGGTCATGTTTTCAGTCGTTATAGTTGTTAAAAACATCATAATGTAGTTAATTTGAGCCGTTTTATATCAATTTATATCCGTTTAGTGCGATTTTGAGGAATTTCTTTGTTGTGCGCTCTGAAAGTTTGGACACGTTTTAGGGTGTCGGTCGTTGGTGGTGGACATTTCGAAGGACAGAGGACATCTATCGACCAAAAGACGTTTATAACATAGAAAGGATACATTGCCCAAGAATCTTGATGGAAGAACAGCTCAAAGTAAGCAATATTAAATATGATAAATCGTGTTTGTCGAAATATTTTAAAGCATTTTGCCATTTTGTTTGGTATAGCTTCACTTGGCCAACCCTGTATTGAAAAGTAAGGATAATTTTAAAAATGTAAATCAGCGGTTGCATTAAGAATAATTTGTCTTTCGATTGCTGTCAACCCTGTATTTTTTAGTCAAGTATATGATTAGCTTTCAATTAAACTAGATCACTCTGATAGATGACGTCAGACATATTGAGGTTGATTTCCTAGTATTTTTATTGTGTAACCACGGTTTTGTATGGCTAAATATGCACCTTTTCGAACAAACTGTATATGTATATTGTAAATGATGTTACAGGAGTGTCATCGGAAGAATTCTGAGAAGGTTAGTGAAAAATTAATATATTTTGGCGGTGATTACGTTATAGCGCTCTTGGCTGGAATCGATGCTCTGGTAAATTTGCACATGTGGTATGCTAACTTATCGATTATTTGTGTTTTCGCTGAAAACGCTTAGAAAATCTGAAATATGGTCTGAAATCACAAGAACTGGTCTTTCCATTGCTATGCTTTGTCTATTTTTATGAAATGTTTTATGATGAGTAAATTGGTCTACACACGTTGCTCTATCTAGTAATTCTAGTCGATTTGTGATGGTGGGTGCAATTGTAAACTGTGATTTCTACCTGAAATATGCACTTTTTTCTAAAAAAACTATCCTATACATGAATATGTTATCAGACTGTCATCTGAAGAGGTTTTTTTTGGTTAGTGGATATCAATATCTTAGTTGAGCCGAATTGGTGATAGCACCTGAAGGAGTAAGAAACTGATGGAGTTAGAAATAGTGGTGTATTTTGCTAACGTGTTTAGCTAATAGATTTACATATTTTGTCTTCCCTGTAAAACATTTTAAAAATCTGAAATGGTGGCTTTATTCACAAGATCTGTATCTTTCATCTGGTGTCTTGGACTTGTGATTTATGATATTTAGATGCTACTATCTACTTTTGAAGCTATGCTAGCTATGCTAATTAGTGTGTGGGGGGGTGGGGGGTGCTCCCGGACCCGGGGTAGAGGCTCGTGAAAGGTTAAATAATGCAGAAACAAAGTGTTAGAGAAGTAAAAGTGCAATATGTGCCATGTAAGAAACTAACGTTTAGTTCGATGCTCAGAACATGAGAACATATGAAAGCTGGTGGTTCCTTTAAACATGAGTCTTCAATATTCCCAGGTAAGAAGTATTAGATTGTATTTATTATAGGAATTATAGATTATTTCTCTCTATACGATTTGTATTTCATATACCTTTGACTATTGGATGTTCTTATAGGCACTTTAGTATTGCAGTGTAACAGTATAGCTTCCATCCCTCTCCGCTACCTGGGCTCGAACCAGGAACAATTGACAACAGCCACCCTCGAAGCAGCGTTACCCATGCAGAGCAAGGGGAACAACTACTCCAAGTCTCAGAGCGAGTGACGTTTAGAACGCTATTAGCGCGCACCCCGCTAACTAGCTAGCCATTTAACATCGGTTCACCAGCCTAATCTCGGGAGTTGATAGGCTTGAATTCATAAACAGCAGAGCTGCTGGCAAACGCACAATGCTGTTTGAATGAATGCTTACGAGCCTGCTGGTGCCTACCACCGCTCAGTCAGACTGCTCTATCAAATCATAGACTTAATTATAACATAATAGCACACAGAAATACGAGCCTTAGGTCATTAATATGGTTGAATCCGGAAACTATCATCTCGAAAAAAAACATTTTTCTTTCAGTGAAACACGGAACCGTTCTGTATTTTATGCAAGAGAAGTGACACAATTTCACCTGGTTAATATTGCCTGCTAACCCGGATTTCTTTTAGCTAAATATGCAGGTTTAAAAATATATACTTCTGTGTATTGATTTTAAGAAAGGCATTGATGTTTATGGTTAGGTACCATTGGAGCAACGACAGTCCTTTTTCGCGAATGCGCACTGCATCGATTATATGCAACGCAGGACACGCTAGATAAACTAGTAATATCATCAACCATGTGTAGTTATAACTAGTGATTATGACTGAGTGTTTTTTATAAGATAAGTTTAATGCTAGCTAGCAACTTCCTTGGCTTCTTACTGCATTCGCGTAACAGGCGGGCTCCTCGTGAGGCAGGTGGTTAGAGCGTTGGACTAGTTAACTAAGGTTGCAGATTGAATCCCTGAGCTGACAAGGTAAAAATCTGTCGTTGAACAAGGTAGTTAACCCACCGTTCCTAGGCCGTCATTGAAAATAAGAATGTGTTCTTAACTGACTTGCCTAGTTAAATAAAGGTGTAATTAAAAAAAAAAAAAAATTATATATATATATTATATTTTATATATATTATATATATATATATATTATATTATATATATATTATATATAATATATTATATATATAATTATATATATAAATAGGCGCCCAAAATTACCGATTTCCAATTATGAAAACTTGAAAATCGGCCATTCCGATTAATCGGTCGACCTCTAGTTCACATACTTTACCTACCCTGCACCGTGAATGTTTACACGGTTTGTTCAATAAAGACATGAAAACGTATAAATATTGTTGTGAACTAGATGATCAGATTATGACCAATTTATGCAGAAATCCAGGTATTTCCAAAGGGTTCACATACTTTTTCTTGCCACTGTATTTGTGTGTCCGTGTGACGTCATTATGTCCAGCTGTTTAAACTGTAGAATAAAAATGGAAATGCACCCTAGCAGGCAACTGTCAAATCTATTTTTCTATGCAAACTTCACAAGTTCAACCATAAGGCTTTGCATTTAGGCCAAAAAAGTGTATTCCTTTGTGTTTTTTTTGCAATATTACTTTAGGGTCTAGTTGCACGTTTAAGATTATTTTTTATTCTGTATATATAGAATTATTTTCACTGTCATTTAAGTCATTATTGTGGAGTCACTACAATGTTGAGCCATCCTGAGTTCTCCCATCACAGCCAATGAACTCGAACTGTATTAAAAGCACCAATGGCCTCATGGGAACATCCCCGAGCAGTTTCATTCCTATCCTGCAGCTCAGTTCAGAAAGACAACTGTGTCTGGGTGGTTTAATACATAATCCAGAGCATAATTATTAACATGACCATGCTTAAAGAGATGTCTGATTTGTTACTCATCACTGCCCTTTACGACACTTTCAAAAATAATGTCAACCCCTATTATTCCATGTAACTTATTACTGTATGTGATTTGTTAAGACAAATTTTACTGCCAAACTTATTTAGGATTGCCTAAACACTTATGACGTGTATTAATCGTTATACATACATAGAGTATTGAGTAGATTGACAAAATATATATATATATATATATATATATATATATATATATACACATTTTAATCCCACTTTGTATGACAAAATGAAGAAATCCAAGGGGTATGAATACTTTTGCAAGGCATTGTATAGGTGATTACTCATTACACACATTTTATAGCCATTGAAAACTGATTAAATAGCAAGTGACCTACCATCAGGGGAGGAGGGGTATTCATTGAGATAGAATTTTAAATTAAACATTCTTTCTTCTGAGCATTCATCATCTGTTAGATTCTGCGGAGACACAGAAATAGCAGTCAGATGTCTAGATGACATCTCAAAGACTTTTACAAGATGTAAGCAGATGTGTAGGGCCTGGAGTTCTGGTCAGGAAAAACATTGGGTCTTGGTAAGCCCAGGTTAACCTAGCTTTCCTGTCAAGTTCACATGAACAAAAACTCCAGGCCCTATTCCTGTGTAATAACAAGGGACCTTATACTTACAGGATACCCTCGTCTGTAGTTTTGCATGTCCTTCGCAGCCCTCATGTTTCTGGAGGAATTGTTTGACCACTGGAAGACATGGTACATCAGAGACACTGGATGTTACATTTGGCAGAAATCAATTGGCATTATTTGTCCCTTTGTGTACCTAAAAAGACTGACCTGGGTGTCAAGTCAATGGAACCGAAGAGGAGACAAGAATCATCCCATAGTTTCCCTGTTTGGCCAGTTGCAGAGAAGGACGACAGTGTAGGGGCAACCTGAACCAGCTCAAAACAGCAGCAGTTTGTGCATTCTACACATTCCACTGTCTACCTGTTACATTTCTGCATGGCGCCCTGGTTGGTTGTCACCACTGACAGAGACTGGGGGATAATCTCAATTGCATACTCACATCCTTCTCAAAACCCATTGGATGAGAACGCCAGAGGACCGTCCCCTCTGATCTTCTCCAATGGGTTTTGAGAAGGAGGCAAGGAGAGAACACGAGGAGTATGCAATTGCGACTCCATGGGAATTCACATATTCACTTCTGATTAGCTAGCTACCTGGCCTAGCAAGCCTTTTAGAGACGTAGTTCAATCAACAGTACAAATCAAGTACACACTACTTCAGGTCACTGGTAGAAAGTGTTTGATGGCAACACATCTTCCCAATAGCTAATGTTAAAGGATAATTTTACCACAAATCCAGAAACTCCCAAGTGATTCCATATATTGAAACTAGTTCATTGGAGTTTGCCGCCTCCCCCCCTGGAGTGCAGAACTGAGACCGCTGCAAAAAGGGGTCACAAAATAAGTGACAATAATTGTGAGCAGGGTTTCCGCCACAAGATCCCAGTTGTTACCCATCGCTACATAAAATGATACAAAATAATTTCAAATATTTTAGGTAGGAAAGTACACATTTCTTGACTGAAAACCAATAGTACTTTTGCCAAATTGCTAATTCGGCATGTAACCTTTCAATAAAACAATGAATTTGTCCACAGTTCACGGATTTGTGAATCATTCATTCACTGACAATGGAGCAGTGTGAGGCAGGCCTGCATCAAGCAACATCACAAGTCAAATGACCCGTTTTTGCAGTTGCCTCAAATCTGCTATCCAGGGAGAGGGGCAAACTCCACTGAACTAGTATCAATATGGAATCACTTGGGAGTTTCTAGATTTTGGGTTAACTTTTCCTTTAACATTATACAGTGCAGTCAAAGTATTCAGACATGACTTTTTTGACATTGTTACTTTTATTATTATTCTAAAATTGATTAAATGGTTCACTATCTACACACAATACCCCATAATGACAAAACAAAAACAGGTTTAGACATTTTYGCAAGATTCATAATAAAAAATTATTTACATAAATATTCAGACTATTGAAGGTCCAAGACCTCAGCGGCCTCCATCATTCTTAAATGGAAGACGTTTGGAATAATCAAGACTCTTCCTAGACCTGGCCACCCGGCCAAACTGAGCAATCCGGGGAGAAGGGCCTTGGTCAGGGAGGTGACCAAGAACCCGATGGTCACTCTCACAGAGCTCCAGAGTTCCTCTGTGGAGATGGGAGAACCTTCCAGAAGGACAACCAGCTCTGCAGCACGTGTGGGAGTGAATGATACATTTAGGGACAGACATAGAAGTGTACATTAGACTACAAGAGGAGAAGGCAACACGTAAGTGCATTTGCCATTCTGGTAAAAACAGGAAACCAAAGACATAAGACATAATGGCCAAAGCCATTATAAGCATAAAGGCTTAGGGTAAACTTAAAGTACATTGTCTATTGTCTAGGACAGGAAACTAAAGCAAGGCCATAAGTACATAGAAGAGCTGGAAAAACCGAGGTCAGAGGGACATACGAAGGAGGGGGCCAGCCAAATGACCAACAGATGGACTATAGGCATAATACATATTTATATTAGGACACTGAGAAGGTCCTGGCACCATTGTAATCTAATCAAGAGCRGATACAGGCGTTATTGGGCATGAACAAGCAGGAAGCCTGAAAATGAAAGACAATGGTAACATATGACGTATGAGAAGTAATTTAATTAACGTATGTGATGAACTCATGGGCTGTGTGTGTGTATAAGAACAGAGCCAGTGCTTATGGAAGTGGGTCTTTCCGCGGACTGACACGTCTTCTGATATTTTATATTAAAAGCCTATATTGAATTTACAAGTTCTTGTAAGAGTGTTATATTTCTGAGACGATTATCCACGACACACGCCACCAATCAGGCCTTTATGGTAGAGTGGCCAGACGGAATCCACTCCTCAGTAAAAGGCACATGACAGCCCACTTGGAGTTTGCCAAAAGGAACCTAAAAGACGATGACCATGAGAAACTAGATTTTCTGGTCTGATGAAACCAAGATTGAACTCTTTGGCCTGAATGTCAAGCATCACGTCTGGAGGAAACCTGACACCATCCCTACAGTGAAGCATGGTGGTGGCAGCGTCATGCTGTGGGGATGTTTTTCAGTGGCAGGGAGACTAGTCAGGATAGAGGGAAATAGGAATGGCACAAAGTACAGAAATCCTTGATGAAAACCTGCTCCAGAGCGCAGACTGGGAGCGAAGGTTCACCTTACAAGACAACGACCCTAAACACACAGCCAAGACAACGCAGGAGTAGCTTCAGGACAAGTCTCTGAATGTCCTTGAGTGGGCCAGCCAGAAACTGGACTTGAACATCTCTGGAGTAGAGGTCGATCGATTAGTCGGAATGGCCAATTAATTAGGGCCGATTTCAAGTTTTCATAATCTGTAATCTGCCTTTTTGGATGCCAATTAAATTGCAATCCACGAGGAAACTGCATATCAGGTGGTAAGCCTGCCAAGAGTGCAGTGTCAAAAAAGACCTTGTGGCTGCAAGGAGCCAAGGTAAGTTGCTAGCTAGCATTCAACTTAACTTATAAAAAACAATCAATCTTTACATAATCACTAGTTAACCTAGTAATATCATCAACCATGTGTAGTTAACTAGCTCGTCATGCGTTGCATATAATCAATGCTGTGCCTGTTAATTTATTATCGAATCACAGCCTACTTCAACTTCGCCAAACAGGTAATGATTTAACAAAAGCGCATTCGCGAAACAAGCACAATATTTGCACAAATGTACCTAACCATAAACATCAATGCCTTAAAATCAATACACAGAAGTATATATTTTTAAACCTGCATATTTAGTTAAGAAATTCATTTTAGGACTTGAACCCGCTAATATTAACTAGGGAAATTGTGTCACTTCTCAGAGTAAGGGTATACGCAACAGTTTGGGTTGCCTGGCTCGTTGCGAACTGTGTGACTAATTAATTTGCCAGAATTGTACATAATTATGACATAACATTGAAGGTTATGCAATGTAATAGCAATATTTAGACTTAGGGTTGCCACCCGTTCGATAAAATATAGAACGGTTCAGTATTTCACTGAAAGAATAAACGTTTTGCTTTCGAAATGATTGACGGCCATTCTAAAWTGGCGCCGACCGAGATGGCCGCCTCGCTTCGCGTTCCTTGGAAAATATGCAGTATTTTGTTTTTTTATGTGTTATTTCTTACATCGGTACCCCAGGTGATCTTAGGTTTCATTACATACAGTCGGGAGGAACTACTGAATATACGATTAACGTCAACTCACCATCGTTCCTACCAGGAATATGACTTTCCCGAAACGGATCCAGTGTTTTGCCTTCCACCCAATACAATGGATCTGATCCCAGCCGGCGACCCTACGCGGACGCCGTTAAAGGGGCAAACGTAGCGGTCTCCTGGTCAGGCTTCGGAGACGGGCACATCGCGCTCCACTCCCTAGCATACTACTCGCCAATGTCCAGTCTCTTGACAATAAGGTGATGAAATCCGAGCACAGGTAACATTCCAGAGAGACATCAGGATTGCAACGTGCTCTGCTTCACGGAAACATGGCTAACTCAAGAGACCTAACGGAGTCGGTGCAGCCAGCTGGTTTCTTCACGCATCGCGCCGACAGAACAAACATCTTTCTGGTAAGAAGAGGGGCGGGGGGGTATGCCTTATGATTAACGAACGTGGTGTGATCATCATAACAACACACAGGAACTCAATCATTCTGTTCACCTGATCTAGAACTCCTCACAATCAAAGTCGACCGCATTATCTACCAAGGGAATTCTCTTCGATCATAATCACAGCCGTATATATTTCCCCCAAGCAGACACATCGATGGCCCTGAACGAACTTTATCTGACTCTTGTAAACTGGAAACCACACACCCTGAGGCTGCATTCATCGTAGCTGGGGATTTTAACAAGGCTAATCTAAAAACAAAACTCCCTAAATTCTATCAGCATATCGATTGTGCTACCAGGGCTGGTAAAACCCTGGATCATTATACTAACTTCCGCGACGCATATAAGGCCCTCCCCGCCCTCCTTTCGGAAAAGCTGACCACGACTCCATTTTGTTGATTCCAGCCTACAAACAGAAACTAAAACAACAAGCTCCCGCGCTCAGGTCTGTTCAACGCTGGTCCGACACAATCTGATTCCACGCTTCAAGACTGCTTCGATCACGCGGATTGGAATATGTTCCGCATTGCGTCCAACAACAACATTGAAGAATATGCTGATTCGGTGAGCGAGTTCATTAGGAAGTGCATTGACGATGTCGTACCACACAGCAACGATTAAAACATTCCAAACCAGAAACCGTGGATTGACGGCAGCATTCGCGTGAAACTGAAAGCGCGAACCACTGCTTTTAACCAGGGCAAGGTGACCGGAAACATGACCGAATACAAACAGTGTAGCTATCTCTCCGCAAGGCTATCAAACAGGCTAAGTCCCAGTACAGAGACAAAATAAGAGTCGCAATTCACAGCTCAGACACAAGAGGTAAGTGGCAGGGTCTACAGTCTATCACGGATTACAAAAAGAAAACCAGGCCCGTCGCGGACCAGGATGTCTTGCTCCCAGACAGGCTAAATAATTTTTTGCCCGCTTTGAGGACAATACAGTGCCACTGACACGGCCCGCTACCAAAACCTGCGGGCTCTCCTTCACTGCAGCCGAGGTGAGTAAAACATTTAAACGTGTTAACCCTCGCAAGGCTGCAGGCCCAAGGGCATTCCCAGCCGCGTCCTCAGAGCATGCGCAGACCAGCTGGCTGGTGTGTTTAAGGACATATTCAATCAATCCTTATCCCAGTCGCTGTTCCCACATGCTTCAAGAGGGCCACCTTGTTCCTGTTTCCAGAAAGCTAAGGTAACTGAGCTAAACGACTACCGCCCCGTAGCACTCACTTCCGTCATCATGAAGTGCTTTGAGAGACTAGTCAAGGACCATATCACCTCCACCCTACCGGACACCTAGACCCACTCCAATTTGCTTACCGACCCAATAGGTCCACAGACGACGCAATCGCAACCACACTGCACACTGCCCTAACCCATCTGGACAAGAGGAATACCTATGTGAGAATGCTGTTCATCGACTACAGCTCAGCATTTAACACCATAGTACCCTCCAAACTCGTCTCAAGCTCGAGACCCTGGGTCTCGACCCCGCCCTGTGCAACTGGGTCCTGGACTTCCTGACGGGCCGCCCCCAGGTGGTGAGGGTAGGTAACAACATCTCCACCCCGCTGATCCTCAACACTGGGGCCCCACAAGGGTGCGTTCTGAGCCCTCTCCTGTACTCCCTGTTCACCCACGACTGCGTGGCCATGCACACCTCCAACTCAATCATCAAGTTTGCGGATGACACTACAGTGGTAGGCTTGATTACCAAAACGAGACGGCCTACAGGGAGGAGGTGAGGGCCCTCGGAGTGTGGTGTCAGGAAAATAACCTCACACTCAACGTCAACAAAACAAAGGAGATGTTGTGGACTTCGGAAACAGCGGAGGGAGCACCCCCCTATCCACATCGACGGGTCAGTAGTGGAGAAGGTGGAAAGTTTTAAGTTCCTCGGTGTACACATCACGGACAAACTGAATTGGTCCACCCACACAGACAGCGTTGTGAAGAAGGCGCAGCAGCGCCTCTACAACCTCAGGAGGCTGAAGAAATTCGGCTTGTCACCAAAAGCACTCAAACTTCTACAGATGCACATCGAGAGCATCCTGTCGGGCTGTATCACCGCCTGGTTCGGCAACTGCTCCGCCCACAACCGTAAGGCTCTCCAGAGGTGTGAGGTCTGCAGAACGCATCACCGGGGCAAACTACCTGCCCTCCAGGACACCTACACCACCCGATGTCACAGGAAGGCCATAAAGATATCAAGGACAACAACCACCCAAGCCACTGCCTGTTCACCCCGCTATCATCCAGAAGGCGAGGTCAGTACAGGTGCATCAAAGCAGGGACCGAGAGACTGAAAAACAGCTTCTATCTCAAGGCCATCAGACTGTTAAACAGCCACCACTAACATTTAGCGGCCACTGCCAACATACTGACTCAACTCCAGCCACTTTAAAAATGGGAATTGATGGAAATTATGTAAAAATGTACCACTAGCCACTTTAAACAATGCCACTTAATATAATGTTTACATACCCTACATTACCCATCTCATATGTATATGTTATACTGCACTCTATATCATCTACTGCATCTTGCCATCTTATATAATACATGTACACTAGCCACTTTAAACTATGCCACTTTATGTTTACATACCCTACAGTACTCATCTCATATGTATATACCGTACTCTATACCATCTACTGCATCTTGCCTATGCCGTTCTGTACCATCACTCATTCATATATCTTTATGTACATATTCTTTATCCCTTTACACTTGCGTGTATAAGGTAGTAGTTGTGGAATTGTTAGGTTAGATTACTTGTTGTTATTACTGCATTGTCGGATAGAAGCACAAGCATTTCGCTACACTCGCATTAACATCTGCTAACCATGTGTATGTGACTAATAAAATTTGATTTGATTTGATGATAGTTTCCGGATTGACCATATTAATGACCAAAGGCTCGTATTTCTGTGTTCTTATATTATAATTAACTCTAGGATTTGATAGAGCAGTCTGAGCGGTGGTAGTCAGCAGGCTCGTAAGCATTCATTCAAACTTTACTGCGTTTGCCAGCAGCTCTCAGCAATGCTTGAAGCACAGCGCTGTTTATGACTTCAAGCCTATCAACTCCCGAGATTAGGCTGGCAATAATAAAGTGCCTAAAAGAACATCCAATAGTCAAAGGTATATGAAATACAAATGGTATAGAGAGAAATAGTCAACGTGTCATAATTCCTATAATAACTACAACCTAAAACTTCTTAACTGGGAAAATTGAAGACCCATGTTAAAAGGAACCACCAGCTTTCATATGTTCTCACGTTCTAAGCAAGGAACCTAAACTTGATCTTTTTTTACATGGCACATATTGCAATTTTACTTTCTTCTCCAACACTGTTTTTGCATTATTTAAACCAAATTGAACATGTTTCATTATTTATTTGAGACTAAAAAGATGTTATGTATTATATTAAGTTAAAATAAGTGTTCATTGTTCATTCAGTATTGTTGTAATTGTCATTATTATAATGACGGAGTTGCAATCTACTGCAGAGATAGCCTGCAGAGTTCTATAATACTATCCAGGTCTGTGCCCAAACATTTCGAGCTTCTACTTCTAAATATCCACCTTTTCAGAAACAAGTCTCTTACCGTTGCCGCTTGTTATAGACCACCTTCAGCACCCAGCTGTGCCCTGGACACCATATGTGAATTGATTGCCCCCCCATCTATCTTCAGAGCTCGCACTGTTAGGTGACCTAAACTGGGACATGCTTAACACCCCGGCCGTCTTACAATCTAAGATAGATGCCCTCAATCTCACACAAATTATCAATGAACCTACCAGGTACAACCACAAATCAGTAAACACGGGCACCCTCATTGATATCGTCCTAACCAACCTGCCCTCTAAATACACCTCTGCTGTCTTCAACCAGGATCTCAGCGATCACTGCCTCATTGCCTGCGTCTGTAATGGATCTGCAGTCAAACGACCACCCCTTATCACTGTCAAACGCTCCCTAAAACACTTCAGCGAGCAGGCATTTCTAATCGACCTGGCCCGGGTATCCTGGAAGGATATTGCCCTCATTCCATCAGTAGAGGATGCCTGCTTATTCTTAAAAAATTGCTTTCCTCACCATCTTAAATAAGCATGCCCCATTCAAAAAAAATGTAGAACCAGGAACAGATATAGATCTTGGTTCACTCCAGACCTGACTGCCCTTGACCAGCACAAACATCCTGTGGCGTACGGCATTAGCATCAAATAGCCCCCACGATAAGCAACTTTTCAGGGAAGTTAGGAACCAAGGCAGTTAGGAAAGCAAAGTCTAGCTTTTTCAAACAGAAATTTGCATCCTGTAGCACAAACTCAAAAGTACTGGGACACTGTAAAGTCCATGGAGAATAAGAGAACCTCCTCACAGCTGTCCACCGCACTGAGGCTAGGAAACACTGTCACCACCAATAAATCCACAATAATTGAGAATTTCAATAAGCATTTTTCTACGGCTGGCCATGCTTTCCACCAGGCTACCCCTACCCTGGCAAACACCTCAGCACCCCCTGCAGCAACTTGCCCAAACTCCCCCTGCTACTCCTTCACCGAAATCCAGACAGCTGATGTTCTGAAAGAACTGCAAAATCTGGACCACTACAAATCAGCAGGGCTAGACAATCTGGACCCTGTTTCTAAAATTATCCGCCGCAATTGTTGCAAACCCCATTACTAGCCTGTTCAACCTCTTTCGTATCGTCTGAGATCCCCAATGATCGGAAAGCTTCTGCAGTCATCCCCCTCTTCAAAAGTGGAGACACTAGACCCAAACTGTTACAGACCTATATCTATCCTATCCTGCTGATCTAAGGTCTTCGAAAGCCAAGTTAACAAAACAGATCCCCGACCATTTCGAATCCCACCGCACCTTTTCCGCAATGCAATCTGGTTTCCGAGCTGGTCATTGATGCACCGCAGCCACGCTCAAGGTCCTAAACGATATGATAACCGCCATCGATAAAAGACAATACTGTGCAGCAGTCTTCATTGACCTGGCCAAAGCGTTCGACTCTGTCAATCACCACATTCTTATCAGCACACTAAACAGCCTTGGTTTCTCAAATGACTGCCTTGCCTGGTTCCCCAACTACTTTCAGATAGAGTTCAGTGTGTCAAATCGGAGTGCCTGTTGTCTGGACCTCTGGCAGTCTCTACGGGGGTGCCACAGGGTGCAATTCTCAGGCCGACTCTTTTCTCTGTATACATCAATGATGTCACTCTTGCTGCTGGTGATTCTCTGATCCACCTCTACACAGACGACACCAGTCTGTATACTTCTGGCCCTTCTTTGGACACTTGACTAACCTCCAGACGAGCTTCAATGCCATACAACTCTCCTTCCGTTGCCTCCAACTGCTCTTAAATGCAAGTAAAACTAAATGCATGCTCTTCAACCGATCGCTGCCCGCCCGTCCAACATCACTACTCTGGACGGTTCTGACTTAGAATATGTGGACAACCACAAACACATAGGTGTCTGGTTACACTTTATACTCTACTTCGACTCAAATTAAGCATCTCCAATCCAAAATCTAGAATCGGCATCCTATTTCGCAACAAAGCATCCTTTACTCATGCTGCCAAACATACCCTCGTAAAACTGACTATCCTACCGATCCTCGACTTCGGCAATGTCATTGACAAAATAGCCTCCAACACTCTCCTCAGCAAATTGGATGCAGTCTATCACAGTGCCATCCGTTTTGTCACCAAAGCCCCATATACACTACCCACCACTGCGACCTGTATGCTCTCGTTGACTGGCCCTCACGACACATTTGTCACCAAACCCACTGGCTCCAGGTCATCTATAAGTCTTTGCTAGGTAAAGCCCCGCCTTATCTCAGCTCACTGGTCACCATAGCAGCTCCCACCCGTAGCACACACGCTCTGGGCAGGTATATTTCACTGGTCATCCCCAAAGCCAATTCCTCATTTGGCAGCCTTTCCTACCAGTTCTCTGCTGCCAATGACTGGAACAAATTGAAAAAAAAAATATATATATATATATATTTTTTTCTTCTTTTAAATCGCTGAAGCTGGCGACTCATATCTCCCTCACTAACTTTAAGCATCAGCTGTGAGAGCAGCTCACAGATCATTGCACCTGTATATAGGCCATCTGTAGATAGCCCACCCAACTACCTCATCCCCATATTGTTATTTTTGTTTTGCTCCTTTGCACCCCAGTGGCTCTACTTGCACGTTCATCTTCTGTACATACATCACTCCAGTGTTTAATTGCTAAATTGTCATTCTTGACACTACGGCCTATTTATTACCTTACCTCATTTGCACACACTGTATATAGAYTTTTTCTATTGTGTTATTGACTGTACGTTTGTTTATTCCATGTGTAACTCTGTGTTGTTTGTGTCCCACTGCTTTGCTTCATCTTGGCCAGGTCGCAGTTGTAAATGAGAACTTGTTCTCAACTGGCCTACCTGGTTAAATAAAGGTGAAATAAAAATTAAACAAAATGTATCAGCACTTTTTTTGGACCTCCAATAAATCGGTATCGGCGTTGAAAAATCATAATCGGTCAACCTCTACTCTGGAGAGACCTGAAAATAGCTGTGCAGCAACACTCCCCATCCAACCTGACAGAGCTTGAGAGGATCTGCAGAGAAGAATGGGAGAAACTCCAAATACAGGTATGCCAAGCATATAGCGTCATATCTAAGAAGACTTGAGGCTGTAATTGCTGCCAAAGGTGCTTCAACAAAAGTACTGAGTAATGGGTCTGAAAACTTATGTAAATGTGATATTTCAGTTCATTTTCAATACAATTGCAAAAGTGTCTAAAAACCTTCTGCTTGGTCATTATGCAGTATTGTGTGTAGTTTGAGCAAAAAAACCAATTGAATCAATTTTAGAATAAGGCTGTAACGTAACAAAATGTGGAAAAAGTCAGGTCTGAATACTTTCCAAACGCACTGTAGCTAACTTAGCTACCTAGCCAGCTAATCAACAGGGCAACAATGGCAAATGTAGCCAGCTAGCCAATTAGCTATTGCTAGCTATCAACAATTTCTTCCCGCCAGACTTTGTCAATACTAATTAGCGTTAATATTGCCATAAATAATGTGCGTGTTAGCTAACATACTTTATTTTTCTAACCTGACTAATTATGTACTAGTTCGGTTCAAAGGGATGAAAAGCTACTTCCAGTCAGTAATGTTAGCTAGCTAACTGGCTAAAGGCTAGATAGAGTGCTAGCTAGTTGGCATAGTTATATTCTCCTACATTCAATTCACATTTCCACAAAATTCAGAGTGTTTCCTTTCAAATGATACCAAGAATATGCATATCCTTGCTTCTGGGCCTGAGCTACAGGCAGTTAGAGTAGGGTATGTCTTTAGGCGGAAATTGAGAAGGGGGGTACAACTAAGAAGTTAAGAGCCACGACGCACGGTCTGATAATATTAACACATATCACTTGCAGTACGGTTTTGGAAGAAAGAAATATATATTTTAAAGTTGATACACACCTTTATAGGTTTTGGTTTCCTACACTGCCATATTACTGCCCTTCACCGAAAACAGTACTACACAAGACTACATTTACCTGTGCTAATTAGCCATCTGCGTTCTTGTGCTGACGTTGCTTCCAGAGGCAGTTTGGAACTCGTTAGGGAGTGTTGCAAGTTGATTTTTATGCGCTTCAGCTGTCCCGTTCTGTGAGGTTTGTGTGGCCTTCTACACAGTCACTTGAGAATAACAGCACTTAGTTGACCGGGGCAGCGCTAACAATTAGACCAACTGACTTGTTGGAAAGGTGGCATCCTATGACAGTGCCACGTTGAAAGTGAATGCACTCTTCAGTAAGGAAATTTTACTGTCGATGTTTGTCTATGGAGATTGCATGGCTGTGTGCTCAATTTTATAAACCTGTCAGCAACGGGTGTGGCTGAAATAGCTGAATCAACTAAGTTTAAAGGGTGTCCACATATACTTTTGTATATAGAGTGTGCTATATAAATGAATAAGGCTGATGGAACAGATAAGAATATTTAGCTAAAAATTGATAAATTATTATTTCTTCACATTTTAGGTGCAGCAATACACACACGGCGGTAGGCCTGTGTGAACGTTCCAAAATGCGCGCCGCACATGCGAGCGGTTTCATGGACAGAGATGAAGTATCCATTAGAAACGTAGAAAGAGGGGGGATCTGAAGATGCAACAACTATCATGGGTTGATAATATTACTAGGATAATGCCTTTCAAATCAAATTTTAATTGGTCACATACATGGTTAGCAGATGTTAATGTGAGTGTAGCGAAATGCTTGTGCTTCTAGTTCCGACCGTGCAGTAATATCTAACAAGTAATCTAACAATTTCACAACAACTACCTTATACACAGACGTGCAAAGGAATGAATAAGAATTTTTACATATAAATATATGGATGAGTGATGGCCGTGCAGCATAGGCAAGATWCAATAGATGGTATAGAGTACAGTATATACATATGAGAAGAGTA
The DNA here is from genome assembly GCF_002910315.2 of Salvelinus sp. IW2-2015. Lineage (NCBI taxonomy): Eukaryota > Metazoa > Chordata > Actinopteri > Salmoniformes > Salmonidae > Salvelinus > Salvelinus sp. IW2-2015. The sequence goes on along the minus strand of NC_036857.1, from coordinate 11,503,304 downwards.
ATGTAGGGTAACATAAAGTGGCATTGTTTAAAGTGACTAGTGATACATTTATTACATCCAATTTTTTATTATTAAAGTGGCTAGAGATTGAGTCAGTATGTTGGCAGCAGCCACTCAATGTTAGTGATGGCTGTTTAACAGTCTGATTGGCTGCTAGACAATGAAAGCGTTTTTTTTTTTAAACAATAGAACGCATATGAGTAAATCTTTCCCTCTGTTTCTATGGTGGGATTTTGGCTATAGGGTACTTTGAAGCAAGGTAAGACATGCCTCATAATATGAAGTAAAACATCCAAGTGTCAAATAATTAAGGAATTTTGCAAACGCCATCTCATGTACAATAGAAACACTGCTAACCACAGTGCTAGGTGCCTGCACGCTTGAATTAAAAGGAAACTGCACTCAAATTTCCCAGACCTCAAGTGGTCTCCTGATGTAGTTCAAACATTGCTATGGTATTAGCACATACAATTGTATTTCTGTAAAAAAGATAAAAATAAATTGACAGCCTCATTTATCCGTTTCAATAGTAGGCCTACTATTAGCCTACTTGCACAGTACTGCTTGGGTTGGCCTGACTGAAAGACCAATATAAATTAAATGATTTTAGGTCATTCTGAGTGCATGTCACTGTTTGTGATAAAACATTTTTTTACACAAGTCGCATTTCCTTCGCTGGGCGGGCCGTTTGGAAATGTTTTGGAAAAATTTGAGTATGCCCACTTGTCCAGGCACCACTACATCACTGGGGTACAGTAACTGTATTTGAGAAATGTTTTTGGATGTGATATGAAAGTGAAGGAATTTATATTTATAGAACTGTACTGCAATTGAGAATCGATTCACGTTTAGATTGAGTATTTGGCTACCAGAGCCAATTTGCCCTTTAAACTGATCATGCAACGCTAAGGTCCTTGGACTGAGGAGTAACGTTAGGCTCCTTTAGTTGCCAATATTGAGCTTCCATTAGCTAATTTAACATACTGTCAATTTAGCTAATGTTAGCGGCCTATTGCTAGATTTTGCAAACTCGTTTCCCTTGTTAACGCACACATTTTTATAATTGACGTTAACTAGTTACACAAGGTTAAGAAAAAAAATTGAAATGCAACGTACTAAACCTGATTTCCAATACGATTTAGTTCTGTCCTGGTTTGAAAGACGCATTTGGTTCTCTCCTGGGTCGTCTCCATCATCACTCTCTGTTTCCCAGGTTGAATCATACTCGCACACTAAATCGTCGTCCTCCATCATTGAAAAAACAATGTGGGCTTGAGAAAGACGAAAAGCGAAATCTGTTTAGATACGACAATTAGACATGAGTTGAGCTTCTAGCGCGACTATTTACGGCGACCAACCATCCATCCTCCCGGTCATGCAAATCCATCGCCGTGTTTCGCTAATGTGACCACCAGATGAAATGGCCCGTGCAGCTTGTGCCTGTAGGCTTGTTCGACAAAGAGCTCGCCAATTTGTATTCCCAAACCGGAAATGAGTTCTCTTGTTTCGTTCATCCATTCCTATCGGAAAATGAATGGGGAAAGAATAAGGTTTTGGAATAAAAAAAATAAAGTCTGAGGTTAACACAGGTTTATGAGATAATAGCAGTCAGTTAACATGACCTTTATGAATTATGAAGCCTTTTATGTGCTTTGCGTAATGGATTTGATGCTCTCGAACACGGCCAATGCACGTCTACAGGCTGAGCAGCTGTTGAGAATAATGCGTTTTTTTGAGGACAGAATAACTTTTTTAATGGGGCTATATCGTGTATATTTGAGTAGCCTTGCTGGGCTTTCTGAGAAATGTCAAAGTCATCATCAACACCACCATCCTCATCACCACTAATGGCGTGTGGCATATCAGTCTCAGTGATATTATATTGTACTGAGTTAGGATAGGCTTATGCTTTCTCATTAATCAAAATGCTATTTGGAAAGTTATTTTCAGACTGTCCTGATATCTGTTGTTGATGTAGGCCTAGGTTAATTTGTTTTTATTGTATCCCGAACAATAATGATAATTCTTAAATAATAMAAATTAAGAAAATATTTAATTTTAATTGTCTGTGGTGAGACAATAATTCCTGTCTTACTGTATATATCATCCTCAAAACACACGTCTGCAGTCAAGCATGCACACATTCAGTACCAGTCAAAAGTTTGGACACACCCCTACTAATTCCATGGTTTTTCTTTATTTCACTATTTTCTACATTGTAGAATGATAGTGAAGACATCAAAACTATGAAATAACACAAATGGAATCATATAGTAACCAAAGTGTTAAACAAATCAAAATATATTTGAGATTTGAGATTGTTCAAAGTATCCAACCTTTGCCTTGATGACAGCTTTGCACACTCTTGGCATTCTCTCAACCAACTTCATGAGGTACTCACCTGGAATGCATTTCAATTAACAGGTGTGCCTTGTTAAAAGTTAATTTGTGGAATTTCTTTCCTTCTTAATACGTTTGAGCCAATCAGTTGTGTTGTGACAAGGTAGGGGTGGTATACAGAAGATAGCCCTATTTGGTAAAAGACCAAGTCCATATTATGACAAGAACAGCTCAAATAAGCAAAGAGAAACGACAGTCCATCTTTACTTTAAGACATGACGGTCAGTCAATCCGGAAAATTTTAAGAACTTTGAAAGTTTCTTCCAGTGCAGTCGCAAAAAACACCAAGCACTATGATGAAACTGGCTCTCATGAGGACCGCCACAGGAAAGGAAGACCCAGAGTTACCTCTGCTGCAGAGGATACATTCATTAGTTACCAGCCTCAGAAATTGCAGCCTAAATAAATGGTTCACAGAGTTCAAGTAACAAACACATCTCAACGTCATCACTTCAGAGGAGACTGCGTGAATCAGGCCTTCATGGTCGAATTGCTGCAAAGAAACCGCTACTAAAGGACACCAATAATAAGAAGAGACTTGCTTAGGCCAAGAAACACGAGCAAAGGACATTAGAATGGTGGAAATCTGTCCTTTGGTTTGATGAGTCCAAATTTGAGATTTTTGGTTCCAACCGCCGTGTCTTTGTGAGACGAAGAGTAGGTGAAAGGATGATCTCCGCATGTGTGGTTCCCACTGTGAAGCATGGAGGAGGAGTTGTGATGGTGCTTTGCTGGTGACACTGTAATTTATTTAGAATTCAAGGCACACTTAACCAGTATGGTTACCACAGCATTCTGCAGCGATACGCCATCCCATCTAGTTTGCGCTTAGTGGGACTATCATTTGTTTCCAACAGGACAATGACCAACACACCTCCAGACTGTGTAAGGGCTATTTGACCAAGAAGGAGAGTGATTGAGTGCTGCATCAGATAACCTCGCCTCCACAATCACCCGACTTCAACCAAATTGAGATGGTTTGGGATGAGTTGGACTGCAGAGTGAAGGAAAAGCTGCCAACAAGTGCTCAGCATATGTGGGAAATCCTTCAAGGCTGTTGGAAAAGCATTCCAGGTGAAGCTAGTTGAGAAAATGCAAAGACTGTGCCAAGCTGTCAAAGGCAAAGGGTGGCTACGTTTTTGGTTATTACATGATTCCATGTGTGTTATTTCATAGTTTTGATGTCTTAAAAATAAAGAAAAACCCTTGAATGAGTAGGTGTGTCCAAACTTGTGACCGGTACTCTACGTACACACACACTTCTGACATATCTCCTTCCCACAACAGAAGATGAATGTTATCACTGTCCTGAGTTAAAGTTTGTCCATGTTTAGTATGCTAGTTAAATTGGGATCTAGCCTTGACATTCTAGGATGTGCTCTTCCAAACACAAGGATCGATTGCTCAAAGAGGTGACATTAATGTGAACATGTAATTGGATTTACAAAGACTGTGTTCTGCTCATCTTTTTGGCAGTAATTGTAAGCTAGCCGAGGAACGTGTCTGCCTTTCTCACGTGTTACCACACCATTAGAGGATATAAATAGTATCCTGTGCTATCAAGTGGGTATTCTGTGTGTAATGGCCGCTGGTTTGGGTTTCTATTTTTGGTCCCAGTTACTGTGGAAACTCCAGGGCTGTGCCAGCATCCAGCATTTGGAGTTAAATTCACAGATGCTGCTATAGCTGGGTCATATTGGATGGATTCAGGAATGATTTAGTTACAAACATACAGTGTACTGTATGTCTCCACCATTTAGTTGCTTGAGCTAAACACTGGAGTTACAGAGAGTTTCAATAGAAAAAACACATTGATAGTAGTCAGTTAGTTGACTGGTTTGTGTCAAGCGGAAGATGTCACAGGGTTGGCCTGGTCAACAGAAAAAAATTGTTATGTAAATGGTTTTAAAAAGGAAATGGGTTTATGAAGTTTTCTTCAGAATTTAAGTTGATTATTTCTGGTTACACGCATATGTCATCAAACTACTGGCTCCACAAATGTAGCTGAGGGCTGTAACAGAGATCAGGGGCAGCAGGGGAGTGTGTTGAGGGCACTGGCAGACTTACCATTAGGCAGAAGAGGCAATTGCCTAATTTGAAGGGGTGTCCTTTTCTTTTTTGCATGGGCTGCATCTCAATACAAAGCCAATGTTGGCCTTCCACATCGGCGGTGGAAGGTGGCTGAGCTACAGCAGTGTTTGTCAGACCAGTAGACATCCCGAAAATTGTTCTTCTCACAAAAATGCTTCACACTAATATGACCCATCTATGGAATGATGACTCTCACAAATCCGATATTTGTTTAATCAAATATATGTATATTGTTTATACCTACAAGGATTCTAAAATTCTAAATCAAATCGCTAAAAGATCAATGGTATGACCTTCTCAAAACATATGTTAGTTTAGTAGAAACACACTGGCCCTTAAGCCAGGTTTAAGTGACTCAAATCCATTTTATTTTGCATATTCGATTCAAATCTGTTCTTTTTCCTGCAGTCTGAACTGCCAAAAAGCACATGAATCAGATATTTCAAGCCACATTTCAGATACAAATCTGATTCCTGCCCATACAAATCTGATTTATTTGCTCTCAAGTGGTTTTTAGACTGTTATTTGGAATATCTTGTTGCTTGCTGGCTATTCTGTTGACAGTTTGACAAAAACATCTGGTAGCTAACTAGCATGTTAATTGTTTACAAACAAATTAGTGAATGTGCTAGAAAGCTAAACAGCTACCTAGATGACTGCTGTGGCTAGCCAAAAATGACTGTTTTTGAAAGTTGGATCATCCTTTGAGGCTTTAAAAGTGTTCTTACTCTAGAATTTTTAACATTCAAAGCAATTGGGAAATGTCCATGGCAGGGATTTAGCTTGCTACGTAACTTCTGAGTGATAGGAAGCAAGAGCACCACCACCACCAATCACCCTACACCACTGCGCACACAACCGTCATTATTATGACAACAAGAGTAGCCATGTCAGCAAATGACTGTTGTCCGAATACACAAAATCCAATTTGGTCACTTGTAACTTGGACAGTCAGTATCCCAAAACGGATTTGAAAAACAAAACTGATTTGAGCATTAAAAACCACTTAAGGATCTTCAACTTCAGGTGAAACTGGAGGGCACGCAATTCAAATAAATAAATAAATAATCATACAAATTATGGATTTTAAACATGTGTACATATAAGTGTCTTATATAGGCTGAATTCTTGTTAATCTAACTGCACTGTCCAATATACAGTAGCTATTACAGCGAAAACATGTCATGTGGTTGTTTGAGGACGGCGCCCAACATCAAAATATTTTTCCAATATTTTTCCAGGTTTCGTACATTCACATATAACGATTAAATATTCACTTACTTTTTGAACATCTTCCTCTGATTTGTCATCCAAAGGGTCCCAGCTATAACATGTAGTGTCGTTTTGTTAGATAAAATCCTTCTTTATATCCCAAAAAGTCTGTTTAGTTGGCGCMATCGATTTGAGTAATSCACTWGYTCAACTKGCARAGAAAGGAATCYWAAAATCTACCCCTAAACTTTGTTTCAACAAGTCAAAATATGTTTCTATTTACTCCTCAGATACCCTAAAATGTAATCAAACTATAATATTTATTTCTGAAAGAAGTATGTTCAATAGGAAACCGATTTTAGCAGGTGCGTAATTCGCGCAAACACGAATTTCCAAAACTGTGTCCTTCCGCTAAAACTGATATTTCTTATTCGTTTTTGAAGTTACAAGCCTGAAACTTGGAACAGACTGCTGACACCCTGTGGAAGCCATATGAATTGCATCCAAGGAGCTAATTTTCAATATGACCTTTCTCTTGTATTTCTAAGAGGATGGTCTCTCAAAAAGAAAAAGTATGGTTGGTTTTTCTTTGGATTATCTCCAACCATATCTATTGTGTTATATTCTTCTACATTATTTTAACATTTCTACAAACTTCAAAGTGTTTTCTTTCCAATGGTACCAATTATATGCATATCCTGGCTTCAGGACCTGAGCTATAGGCAGTTTACTTTGGGCACGTCATTCAGACAGGAAGTGGAGAAAAAAGGTTAAGGCCTGCAGTGTGAACTAGGTTTTAGACTCCAGGAGGCTCCGACTGGCCTCTGTTTGGGGCCTCTAAAATCCTTGGGGCCTCTAAAGTCCTAAAAACTAAGTTTAGCACTACTGTACCTGTCAGAACTGATGTGCCAATGTCTTGCCGAAGACTGAAATATAACACAACCGTTTGACATAGAAACACTGGATTTGAGCTGTTAATTTTTTGTTGTTGAATTAATTATGAAATTATGAAAAATATTAATAACATTCCACCCATACCACTAGAGGGTGATTTGGTCATTTGACTGCAGGAAAGGGCTGACATCAATGAGAAATGTCAGGTTTTAAAATATCAAATCAAATTTTATTGGTCACATACACTCACATTAACATCTGCTGAACATGTGTAACGAAATGCTTGTGCTTCTAGTTCTGACAGTGCAGTAATATCTAACAAGTAATCTAACAATTTCACAACAACTACCTAATACACACAAATCTAAAGGGATGGAATAAGAACATGTACATGTAAATATATGGATGAGTGATGACCGAGCGGCATAGGCAAGATACAGTATATACATATGAGATGAGTAATGTAAGATATGTAAACATTATGAAAGTGGCAATATTTAAAGTGACTAGTGATCCATATATTAAAGTGGCCAATGATTTGAGTCTGTACATTCATTATGGAGATGAAAGGAGAAGACAATCCAAGCCAACCTGACTCAGGCCAGGCCATGGTCTGGGGTTCTGGGAACCTGGGACACCTGTGATCGGCTCATAGATGACAGAAAACACACACTCTCTCTCTCTTTCTCTCATACACAGACACATACAGTGCATTCACAAAGTATTTAGACCCCGTTTCTACATTTTGTTACATTACAGCCTTATTCTAAAATGGATTAAATAAAACATTTTCCTCATCAATTTACACACAATACCCCATAATGACAAAGCGAAAAAAGGTTTTGAGAATTTTTTGCTAATTTCTTAAAAATACAAAACAGAAATACCTTATTTACATAAGTATTCAGACCCTTTGCTATGAGACTCGAAATTGAGCTCAGGCGCATCCTGATTCCATTGATCATCCTTGAGATGTTTCTACAACTTGATTGGAGTCCACCTGTGGTAAATTCAATTGATTGGACATAATTTGGAAAGGCACAAACCTGTCAATAGTTGACAGTGCATGTCAGAGCAAAAACCAAGCCATGAGGTCAAAGGAATTGTCTGTAGAGCTCTGAGACAGGATTGTGTCAAGGCGCAGATCTGGGGAAGGGTACCAAAAAATTTCTGCAGCATTGAAGGTCCCCAAGAACACAGTGGCCTCCATCATTCTTAAATGGAAGAAGATTGGAACCACCAGGACTCGTCCTAGAGCTGGCCGCACTGAACAATTTGGGAGAAGGGCCTTGGTCAAGGAGATAACCAAGAACCCAATGGTCACTCTAACAGAGCTCTAGAGTTCCTCTGTGTAGATGGGAAAACCTTCCAGAAGGACAACCATCTCTCCAGCACTCCACCAATTAGGCTTTTATGGTATAGTGGCCAGATGGAAGCCACTCCTCAGTAAAAGGCACATGACAGCCCACTTTATGTTTTCCAAAAGGCACCTAAAGACTCTCAGACCATGAGAAACAAGATTCTCTGGTCTGATGAAACCAATATTGAACTCTTTGGCCTCAATGCCAAGCGTCACATCTGGAGGAAACCTGGCACCATCCCTACGGTGAAGCATGGTGGTGGCAGCATTATGCTGTGGGGATGTTTAAAAATTAACAAAGCAAAGTACAGGGAGATCCTTGATGAAAACCTGCTCCAGAGTGCTCAGGACCTCAGACTGGACAACAACCCTAAGCACACAGCTAAGACAATGCAGGAGTTGCTTTGGGACAAATCTCTGAATGTCCTTAAATGGCCCAGCAAGAGCCCGGACATGAACCCGATCGAACATCTCTGGAGAGACCTGAAAATAGCTGTGCAGCAATGCTCCCCATCCAACCTGACAGAGCTTGAGAGAATCTGCAGAGAAGAGTGGGAGAAACTACAGAAACCCCAAATACAGGTGGCCAAGCTTGTAGCGTCATACCCAAGAAGACTCAAGGCTGTAATCGCTGCCAAAGGTGCTTCAAGAAAGTACTGAGTAAAGATCTGAATACTTATGTAAAATTTATGTTTTTTATTTTTAATAAATTAGCAAAAATAATAATAATCTAAATCAGTTTTTGCTTTGTCATTATGGGGTATTGTGTCTAGATTGATGAGGGGGAAAAAAGTATTTAATCCATTTTAGAGTAAAGCTTTAACCTAACAACATGCACTGTATGCACGCACGCACGCACGCACACACACTCTTACTCTTATTGAAATTATCCCAGTACAACAATCTCTGGATAATTTCTAAGAGGCTTTGCCTGAGTTCCATTAGAGACTAGTTAACACAGGGACATGGAGAGTAATTAAGGTTACTATTCCTACATTCTTTCAAAAGGTTTTATCTAAACTTTGACAGACATAGCCAAGCCAGACTGTGCAGTGTGCCTGAATGAAGTGCAATTGGCATGCCTCTGTCACCCGTTTACGTGACACTTCATTATTTTCTGTTTCTTTCAAGATCTTAGTGCAAGTGTTTTAGGACTCAGGAGAAGTGTCTAACCTTCCCATAAAAACGCACTCTGCTGAAAGGCAAACTCAACTCTCAGTGCTTTTAACTCTGCTCTTCCAAAGAATGAATCCCAGTTTTGAAAAAGGATAATTAGCAAAGACCATTTTTTACAGTCTATGGACTAAGCCAGGGATTGAACTCCCAACCTTCCAATTTCAAGGAAGACACTCTTACTACAAGGCCACTGAGTTTGTTAGCAACTGGAAGAAGCAAGCAACAAAATCTGATGACAGCAATTACTTTAAAATGTAGCCACCTTATTGTAAACAGAGAAAAAAAAGTGGGGATTAAGTTTGAGATTGAAGCAGACCATATTAACAGGGTATCAATCTCCGTTCTAACGCTGTCCTCACCTCATCTGCCATTCTGTCTTCCTCTCTCTCATGATGAGGGAAGTTATCTTTATAGGCAAAGTACCCTGGTGATGGTTGGTTTACGCCTCTAGAGGGCGCTGTTGTCACAGGGAACCTCCTTCTCTGTGTATCTCTCCACTTATCATCAGTACCAGGGAGACACTTGAGGGCCCCACTAACTCTCCAGTCTTCCTCATCGTCTCCTGGTCTCCTGTAGCGACATGGCCTCTGCGCCAACCAGAAGGATCCTAGTGCATAGAGATTTATGGCAGCACGTTCTAACTCACTGCTTGGTACTCCCTCGCGCCTCTCAAGACATTCGAAGGGGGACACTTGTCCTCTGCCCCACCCCCTCTCCAACAACACCCCATCTGCTTAGGTGACATGTGTGTGCAAGCCATATGGAATGCTGATCACTCTCTCCATCATCACAATGTAGCATTTATGAGTCAAGGGAGACATCTGCTAAAGGAGCTTGGTTTACAAGCTCTCACAGTCTCCCTTTTGCCATTTTCATCTGTCTGGGTGTCGGTAGGTAGATCCTCTTGTCTGATCCCTCTCTCTCTCCTTTGGGCTTGTCTCCTTACATTATTTATTTTATTCAAACACCTCTCTTATTCCTGTGGTGCCCCCGTTTCTCTCTGTTCCCCTCATCTCCCTACATGGCACCTCTCTCTCTACTCCTCTCTCCCTCACCTTAGACGTTTATTTATTTCCTAACATTTTACTTATTCTAAGGTGATTAATTTTCTATGCTCTCCGCCGCTGTGCCACATTTACATTTCTCTCCAGGAATTGATGATGGATCAGCTTTGCTGGGTATACAAGGATCTTTCCAGGTTCACAGCCTTCTTTTCGCTGCCTGATGTGTGGGAGAATAAAACATTGAAAAAGGTTGACACGTTCTCTATGCATTCATCAACGCTGGGATTCTAGGTTCCAGATGTCTGGTGTAAAAGAGATTCAACAGAGGGGGTAAAGTGCGGACTGGGTGGAAGGATGAAACAACCAGGACTTCAATGAGCTGTATTAGCCACTTAACACAGAGTTCTGAGAGGAGGATGCTGCTGGGACCAGAGAGACTAGCAACACAATATAGAACAAATAATCCAGCTGCAATAGTCTGATGCTGCTGTTGACCATGTTTTAACTTTCACTTTCCCTTAGCTCCCTTTTCCTATCAAAATATGTAGTACTTTGCGGAGGGGGAGAATTTGGGTACATCTCAAGTAGCTCTGTTGTTCAGTGGGATGGATGACATCATTGTGGTGTTGATAAATGAAGGACAGGATCATTGCACTTAATTTGTCAGATTCAACCTTGGTGAAGGTCCAAGCCTGTGGTGCTGGTCTGAGTTACTATGGTAATCACTATCACCTGTAGGTTTGCACATTCACCCAGCACACACACACATGCACACACATAAGATTAATTAAGCAATAAGGCCCGAGGGGATGTGGTATATGGCCAATAGCACAATAGCACGTCGTTCTAAACCACGACGCAACGCAGAGTGCCTGGATACAGCCCTTAGCCATGGTATATTGGCCATATACCACAAACCCCAGAGGCGCCTTATTGCTATTATAAACTGGTTACAAACGTAATTAGAACAGTAAAAATAAATGTCTTGTCATACCCGTGGTATACGGTCTCATATACCACCCACGGCTTTCAGCCAATCAGCATTTAGGGCTCGAACCACCCCGTTTATAATAATGAGTATAGCTCATTTCAAATATGAATTAATACGATTTTGGTACAGTAGCCATTATGTATCAAAATGTATTGCAGGGCCATCCCATCAGTATGTAACTCCCATACACCACAGCCATTAGGCTATGCATAAGAATGTTTACCAAATTCACTGTCGGAGAAGAGAGGAGTCACTGATGCAGTTTGATACTGGGGATGATTGTGTGGCTTTGGTAGGGATTTCAGGGGTGATGGTGTAGAATGGAAATGGCCTCAGATAGGCTTGGCATAGCTCTTTGATAGTCTCTAAACTGTCATTTCTTCTGGGCTTGAGCCAAACAAGTTCATTATCCAACTGAACACACAAAGTTCAACCTGCTTATCTTTAGGCTAAATAACATGTGTACCCATTTAATGAAATAAGCCTATTGCATATTCATCTCATGAAATTAAACCTATTGGCACATAAACGCTGTAGGTTCTGTAATGACTGCACTAAAAGACCCAGCATGTTGCATGTAACGAAATGATAGAGCATCTGCCTTCTTGAACATTTTTTCTGGGAACAAACACAGTGTGTTTTAATTTGTCTCTTATTGAGCTGAGCGTGTGGTTGGGAAGGGATCACATGGCTATAAAATATATAAAAATGGCACAGGGATATTAATTCTGCTTCCCTGGTGACTGCTGACTTAACTGAATAGTCAATATTTGGTTATTAGTACACTATATAGCAAAGCTATAGAAAGCAAGGAGAAAACACACAATGTTGCTAATAAACCTTAAAAGCTGGTTCTCCTACTTCAATAACCAACGTACTGTTTTCTTACCCTGATCACAGCTGACCCATAGTCTATAGATGCGGGCATCACATCGATCCACCAGGTAGGCTACAAAGTGTGCCTCATAAAGAGTCATCTGTGCCAGTGGCGCCGCTCATCACTTGGAATAATGGGCCTACATTATCAGAGTGTCAGTCTCTCACGCTTCACAAAGCAAGGCAATCAAAGCAGTGCAAGCGGAAAAGCCACCTGTTTTCTCACCAGAGCCTCTATATCTACAAGGGATGGGAGTTGAAGACTAGATGAATAGGTAGTTTTGCTAACACCAGCCTCTCTACGTCCATGATCTCCATGTAGTCACGTGGGTCGCGCATCAGCCAGGCTAGGGTATAGGCGTTACAAATGACAAAATGGGGTTATGAAATGTATTCTTTTAGGAGTTTATCACCACTGTATTTGGTTTAGACTAGTTTAGACAGCCGGGAAGAAGTATTGGATATAAGAGAGACGTCAACTTACCAACATTACGACCAGGAATACGACTTTCCCGAAGAGGATCCTCTGTTTGGACCACCACCCAGGACAATGGATCTAATCCCAGAAGCCGACCCAAAACAACGGCACCGCAGAGGGGCAGACAGAGCGGCCTCCAGGTCAGGCTCCGAAGACGTGCACATCGCCCACCGCTCCAGAGTATACTATTCGCCAATGTCCAGTCTCTTGACAATAAGGTAGACGAAATTCGAGCAAGGGTGGCCTTCCAGAGAGACAGAGATTGTAACATCCTCTGTTTCACGGAAACATGGCTCTCTCGGGATATGTTGTCGGAATCAGTTCAGTCACCGGGCTTCTCCATGCATCGCACCGACAGAGATAAGCACCTCTCTGGGAAGAGGAAGGGCAGGGGTGTATGCTTCATGATTAACGACTCATGGTGTAATCATATACAGGAACTCAAGTCCTTCTGCTCACCCGACCTAGAATTCCTTACAATCAAATGCCATATTACTTCCCAAGAGAATTCTCGTCAGTTATCATCACAGCTGTGTACATTCCCCCTCAAGCAGACACCAAAACGGCCCTCAAGGAACTTCACTCTATGTAAACTGGAAACAATATATCCTGAGGCTGCATTTATTGTAGCTGGGGATTTTAACAAAGCAAATTTAAGAACAAGGATACCTAAATTCTATCAGCATATTGATTACAGTACTCGCGGGGGTAACACACTCGATCACTGCTACTCTAACTTCCGCGATGCGTACAAAGCCCTCCCCCGTCTTCCCTTCGGCAAATCCGACCAATACGCCATCTTGCTCCTACCGTCTTATGGGCAGAAACTCAAACAGGATGTACCAGTGACTAGAACCATTCAACGCTGGTCTGACCATTCGGAATCAACGCTTCAAGATTGTTTTGATCACGCGGACTGGGATATGTTCCGGTCAGCCTCAGAGAACATCATCGGTCTATATGCTGACTCGGTGAGTGAGTTTATAAGGAAGTGCATTAGAGATGTTGTACCCACTGTGACTATTAAAACCTACCCTAACCATAAACCGTGGATGGATGGATGGCGGCATTCGCGCAAAACTGAAAGAGCGAACCATCGCATTTAACCATGGAAAGAGGTTTGGGAATATGGCTGAATATAAACAGTGTAGTTATTCCCTCCGCAAGGCAATCAAACAAGTGAAATGCCGGTACAGGGACAAAGTGGAGTTGCAATTCAACGGCTCAGACGAGATGTATGTGGCAGGGTCTACAGACAATCACGGACTACAAAAGGAAAACCAGCCACGTCACGGACACCGACGTCACGCTTCCAGACAAACTAAACACAGCTCAGCATTTAACACCATAGTACCCTCCAAGGTCATCATCAAGCTGGAGGCCCTGGGTCTCAACCTCGCCCTGTGCAATTGGGTCCTGGACTTTGACGAGCCTCCCCCAGGTGGTGAAGGTAGGAAACAACATATCCACTTCGCTGACCCTCAACACTGGGGGCCCCACAATGTGGCATGCTCCTGTACTCCCTGTTCACCCACGACTGCGTGGCCATGCACGCCTCCAACTCAATCGGCAATTTTGCGACACAACAGCTTGATTACCAACAACGACGAGACAGCCTACAGGGAGGAGGTGAGGGCACTCAGGTTGTTTTCCTGACACCACACTTTCTCACTCAACATCAACAAAACAAGGAGATGATCGTGGACTTCAGGAAACAGCAGAGGGAGCACCCCCCTATCCACATTGAAGGGACAGCAGTGGAGAAGGTAGAAAGTTTTAAGGTCCTCAGCGTACACATCACAGACAAACTGAAATGGTTCAGCCACACAGACAGTGTGGTGAAGAAGGCGCAACAATGCCTCTTCAACCTTAGGAGGCTGAAGAAATTTGGCTTGTCACTCAAAACCCTGACAAACTTTTACAGACAAACCTTTTAAAATCCCACCGTACCTTCTCCGCTGTGCAATCCGGTTTTCGAGCTGGTCACTGGTGCACCTCAGCCATGCTCAAGGTACTAAACGATATCATAACCGCCATCGATAAAAGACAGTACTGTGCAGCCGTCTTCATCGACCTGGCCAAGGCTTTCGACTCTGTCAATTACCGTATTCTTATTGGTAGACTCAACAGCCTTGGTTTCTCAAATGACTGCCTCGCCTGGTTCACCAACTACTTCTCAGACAGAGATCAGTGGGTCAAATCGGAGGGCCTGTTGTCCAGACCTCTGGCAGTCTCTATGGGGGTACCACAGGGTTCAATTCTCGGGTCGACTCTTTTCTCTGTACATATCAACGATGTCGCACCACGACACCATTCTGTATACATCTGGCTCTTCTTTGTACACTGTGTTAACTAACATCCAAACGAGCTTCAATGCCATACAACACTCCTTCCGTGGCCTCTAATTGCTCTTAAAAACGCTAGTAAAACCAAATGCATGCTTTTCAACCATTCGCTGCCCGCACCCGCCCGCCCGGCTAGCATCACTACTCTGGACAGTTCTGACTTAGAATATGTGGACAACTACAAACACCTAGGTGTCTGGCTAGACTGTAAACTCTCCTTCCAGACTCATATTAAACATCTCCAATCCAAAATCAAATCTAGAATCGCCTTCCTATTTCGCAACAAAGCCTCCTTCACTCACGCCTCCAAACATACCCTCGTAAATCCTCAACTTCGGCGATGTCATTTACAAAATAGCTTCCAATACTCTACTCAGCAAACTGGATGCAGTCTAACACAGTTCCATCCGTTTTGTCACCAAAGCCCCTTATACCACCCACCACTGCGACCTGTATGCTCTAGTCGGCTGGAACTCGCTACATATTTGTCACCAGACCCACTGGCTCCAGGTCATCTATAAGTCCATGCTAGGTAAAGCTCTGCCTTATCTCAGCTCACTGGTCACGATAACAACTCCCACCCGTAGCACGTGTTCCAGCAGGTATATCTCACTGGTCATCCCCAAAGCCAACTGGTCATCCCCAAAGCCAACACCTCCTTTGCCAATGACTGGAACGAATTGCAAAAATTGCTGAAGCTGGAGACTTATATTTCCCTCACTAACTTTAAACATCAGTTATCTGAGCAGCTAACCGATCTCTGCAGCTGTGCATAGCCCATCTGTAAATAGCCCATCCAATCTACCTATCTCATCCCCATATTGTTTCTATTTACTTTTCTCCTCTTTTGCACACCAGTATTTCTACTTGCACATCACCATCTGCTCATCTATCACTCCAGTGTTAATTTGCTAAATTTGCTAAATTGTAATAACTTCGCTACTATGGCCTATTTATTGCCTTACCTCTTCATGCCATTTGAACACACTGTATTTAGACGTTCTTTTTTTCTATTGTGTTATTGACTGTACGCTTGTTTATTCCATGTGTAACTCTGTGTTGTTGTTTGTGTCGCACTGCTTTTCTTTATCTTGGCCAGGTCGCAGTTGTAAATGAGAACTTGTTCTCAACTGGCCTACCTGGTTAAATAAAGGTGAAATAAAAAATTTAAAGATGCACAATTGAGAGCATCCTGTCGGGCTGTATCACAGCCTGGTACGGCAACCGCAAGGCTCTCCAGGGGGTGGTGCGGTCTGCACAACGCAAACTACCTGCCCTCCATGACACCTACAGCACCCGATGTCACAGGAAGGCCAAACTGATCAAAAGGACAACAACCACCCTAGCCACTGCCTGTTCACATCGCTACCATCCAGAAGGTGAGGTCAGTACAGGTGCATCAAAGCTGGGACCGAGAGACTGAAAAACAGTTTCTATGTCAATGCCATCAGACTGCTAAACAGCAATCACTAACTCAAAGAGGCTGCTGCCTACATTGACACCCAATCACTGGCCACTAATAAATGGATCACTAGTCACTTTAACAATACCACTTTAAATAATGCCACTTTAATAATGTTTACATATCTTACATTACTCATATCATATGTATATACTGTATTTTATACCATCTATTGCACCTTGCCTGTGCCGCTCGGGCCATCCCTCATCCGTATATGTACATATTCTCATTCAGCCTGAGCAGATTTGTGTGTATTAGGTAGTTGTTGGGGAATTGTTAGATTACTTGTTAGATATTACTTCACGGTCGGGAACTACACGCACAAGCATTTCGCTACACTCCCATTAACATCTGCTAACCATGTGTATGTGACAAATAACATTTGATTTGATGAAAGGAGTTCCAATGCGCAGGTCGCCAATGCTCGCCTCCGCTAGTCGCTATCCATGGTGCTGAATGTTTTCATTCGGAGAGTCAGCACTCTCAATATTGAGTGAAAGAGAGAGAGTGCGGCCATGTGGTTCGCATTTTTACTTTCCGTGGGCGCTTGGGGATTTATGTAATGTTTTATTATGTGGGTTTATAGGGTTGTGTTGGGACACTTGTTGGATGTGAGTAGGTTTGGATACTCCAATAGAAAACCAGGCGCAACAGTAACCTTTGCATTTTGTAAAATAATAAAGTCAGACATTTTCTAATCTAGCCTATAGGCTCTCATATCACGCATGCACAAACGAGATGCAAACGCTGGAGGAACTTATCTTTTGGACAGAATGCGTTGGATCTCAAACATCTCGAGGACAATGATTATCTCTCAACATTCTAGAACATACATGGAACAAAATGGTGATTGAACATTTTAGAAACTATAGACTAAGTGCAGTAAAATATTATTGTGGGAATAATCGAAATGTAATTGACGACAATGATTATCCACATTGAACTCAAGTAGCCTAATGAGTGCACGTTTTTTGGAAGGGGAAAAGAACCCAACGTTGCCTACATTTGAAACCTTCCATACACTTCCTCTTTTATCTGTGTGCACCTCCTCCCCACGCCACACCTGCTGTTGGATTGATTCTACGCCACAGCCAGAGAGGCGAGAGCTAAACCACAGTGAGCACCACTCCCACCTGTAAGAGTTTCTCCGCACCGAGGGCTTGAAGATGAAGAAGCAAAATGTGCGGACCCTGTCTCTTATCCTCTGCATGTTCTCCTACCTGCTGGTGGGCGCTGCGGTGTTCGACGCACTGGAATCCGAGACGGAGAGCTCCCGCCGACGCATCCTTGAGCTGAAGCGCACTGAGATGAAGAAGAAGTACCGCTTCTCCGAGGACGACTACCGGGAGATCGAGCGGGTGGTGCTGCAAGCGGAGCCCCACCGCGCCGGGAGACAGTGGAAATTCGCCGGGTCTTTTTACTTTGCCATCACGGTCATCACCACCATTGGCAAGTTTTGCTAGCTTCCCTTAGGCTACTTTTGTCATGGCTGAGTTATAGTGTTACAGGTGTCAGGGAATTGTTTTATAATACAGTGTATCTGCAGTGTTCTGCATCGGCAAATAGTCTACTGTACAGAAGAGCCAGCCATTTGCCTATTTTAAAGTCTAATTTAATACATTGCACATCTACACCGAATATCGTAGCATGTTATTCCTTATTCTCGGCATCCCTTAACCATTGGCTTCAACAGCATCATTATTAGTCTACAATAACACACAGTAAAGAGTAACTGAGTGTTCCTCTGGGTGGCCATCTATCTCCACAGGCTATGGCCATGCAGCTCCAGGCACAGATTCAGGGAAGGTCTTTTGCATGTTCTATGCTGTGCTGGGCATCCCGCTCACCCTGGTCATGTTCCAGAGCCTGGGCGAGAGGATGAACACGTTTGTCTGCTATCTCCTGCGCAGGGCCAAGCAGTGCCTAGGGTTACGGAGGACTGAGGTGTCCATGGAGAACATGGTCTTGGTGGGCTTCCTGTCCTGCATAGGCACCCTGTGTGTTGGGGCAGCAGCCTTCTCCCACTATGAGGCCTGGACCTTCTTCCATGCCTACTACTACTGCTTTATCACGCTCACCACCATTGGGTTTGGGGACTTTGTGGCCCTGCAGAAGAAGGAGGACCTCCAGGAGAAGACGCCCTATGTGGCCTTCAGCTTCATGTACATCCTGGTTGGACTGACAGTGATAGGAGCCTTCCTCAACCTGGTRGTGCTGCGCTTCCTCACCATGAACACAGAGGACGAGAGGAGGGACGCCCAGGAGAGGGCCTCCATCAAGAGAGAGAGGGGCCTGCTGACCATGGGGCTCCATGGAGGAGGACCAGGGCAGGGCAGAGGAGTGCTTAGGATCAGGGAGAGGGACAGGATGGGGCAGAGCCGCAGTCACATCAATCTTTTCCTGCCAATGGAGGAGGGCACTAGCCGCACCAACCTCATCTCCTCTCCAGCAGAGGAGCAGGAGGATAGGGACAGGGGTGCCCCCTGCAGGCAGAGGCTGCATTTACAGCTGCATGGCACTGGCAGACGAAGGCCAGAGTCTCCCCTGGGCTCCTTGTGTTCCTGTATGTGCTACCGTCTGGAGGTGTGTGAGAGCCCCCTGCCTTCCCACAGGGAGCAACCTGGGTGCAACATGAACTCGGTCTACTGCAACTCCATCTCTTACAGGATCCAGAGCTGGAGACCCAGAGACAACACAGGACTCTCGTCCCCAGGCAGCACACTCTCGCTTGGGCACAACTTCAGGGAGTACCCCTGCTGCCGGAGGAAGTCAGTGTAGCACCACGTGGGACAGAATATTTGTTTGTAACGGTTGGATTAATAAAGTATTTTATACATATTTTAATACACTACATAGGCAAGGTGTTGTAGTACACTGTAGATGCACACACTTGATTAGAAATAAATTGGTTTAAAGTATTGGCAGAGGCAAGAGAATCTGTTTTATAACAGGAATTTTAGAACCTATTTTCCCTAATCAAATGATTACAATGCTGTAGTTATACAGGATGAATTTAAGTTGTTTTTGCATTATAGCCGCTGGAGATGTATCTTGTGAATCAATTCACTTACTATTGTAATACTCTGTGAGTTGCTTGTTCTTTCCCCAATATTTTTTCCTCCTGGATAGTTTATTAGTATTATTATCTGCATTATAGATTTGTTTTGCATGCAAATAAGAGTGGAGATGCATGATTGAGATGATACACGGCATGATAATTATATTAACAAAAATGTAATGATGCAAATGACTATCACTATAGATATTTGGGCATTATGATTGTTTTTTAAGTACACACACACACACACACACACACACACACACACACACACACACACACACACACACACACACACACACACACACACACACACACACAGTAAAGCAGGTCCTCAGCGTGATGGTTGCTGCGGATTCTGTGGAAAGTACTTCATATTGCATGCCTTTAATGGAATTATGTTTTAATGAGGACATTAATAGATAGGAACGTGAATATGGTAGCAATGGCCTTTAATTAACCATATCAATGACATATATAAATCATCATATTACTTGTCCTTATAGCAGGAGGTTAAAAAACAGCCCTGCATACATTTCCCTGTACTAATGCACAACACATGCACAGAGACAGTTTGCCTTCTATGTGTTGATTTACATTTTATGGATGTAGCACATGCCTGATATGTAGCAAGACCCTTCAGAAATATGTAAGCCTATTTATTTCCATGCTCCATGGGCCTTTAAACCATATTATGTTTTCAGATGAGACAAATCTTGTTTTTCTTGCAACTGTCATTGAAATTTATAATCAGGTTTGGTTTTTAATCTTGCGAAGCCCTGTCTTGATGTTGACAAAATATTCTTATATATTTTTTTAATTTAACTAGGGAAGTCAGTTAAGAACAAATTCTTATTTACATTTGACGGCCTACCCCGGCCAAACCCGGATTACACTGGGCCAATTGTGCGCCGCCCTATAGGACTCCCAATCACGGCCGGATGTGATACAGCCTGGATAAGATGAGAAGGAATCATAAACAAAATGAAAATAATGCATATTTTAGATGTTTTTCCCCCAATCCCTTAACATTTCTATATAATAAACTCTACAACTAGCTGTCTATCTCTAATAGAGATAACATGCTCCCAGAACCAACACTGAGACCATTTGACTGCTTGATGGTCATGTGTAGTTTCACACACGCGCACACACACACAATGGTAGAACAGTTTATTATGGCACAAAAAACACATTTAAATGTGACTAACAAGAGAACTGATTCTCCATGGACTTCCCATTTGTGCTGAATAAGACGCTCTGTGCATAAAGTCAATTACCAGATGCTATTGATTCTCTCACTTCACAGAAAAAGTTAGGATAAAAGAGTCAGAAAGAGAATCTCAATAAGATATTTTAGAAAGATACTGTATTAATGGCCTTGATGATTTATTGGCTTGAGGCCCGTGCATATACTGTAGATTTGGAATGTATTCAGACACCTGGATTTTATCCACATTTTGTTGTTACATCCTTATTCTAAAATGGATTAAAAAAAATCCCCTATCAATCTATACATAATACCCCATAATGACAAAGCAAAAACAGGTTTAGACATTTTTGAAAATATGTGTGTATATATATATATATATATATATATATATATATATATATATATATATATAGCATTTACATAAGTATTCAGACCCTTTACTCAGTACTTTGTACTTACAGATTCAAGTATTCTTTGGTATGACGCTAGAATTTTGGCACACCTGTATTTGGGAAGTTTCTCCCATTCTTCTCTGCGGATCCTCTCAAGCTCTGTCAGGTTGGATGGGGAGCA
Source organism: Salvelinus sp. IW2-2015 (assembly GCF_002910315.2). Lineage (NCBI taxonomy): Eukaryota > Metazoa > Chordata > Actinopteri > Salmoniformes > Salmonidae > Salvelinus > Salvelinus sp. IW2-2015. The sequence continues at coordinate 11,482,171 of NC_036857.1, read as the reverse complement.
TTGCTGCACAGCTATTTTCAGGTCTCTCCAGAGATGTTTGATCGGGTAAAAGTCTGGGCTTTGGCTGGGCCACTCAAGAACATTCAGAGACTTGTCCCAAAGCCACTCCTGCATTGTCTTGGCTGTGTGCTTAGGGTCATTGTTCTGTTGGAAGGTGAATCTTCGCCCCAGTCTGCGATTCTGAGCGCTCTGGAGCAGGGATTTCAAGGATCTCTCTGTACTTTGCTCCATTCATCTTTCCCTCGATCCTGACTAGTCTCCCAGTCCCTGCCGCTGAAAAACATCCCCACAGCATGATGCTGCCACCACCATGCTTCCCCGTACGGATGGTACCAGGTTTCCTCCAGACGTGATGCTTGGTATTCAGGCCAAAAAGTTCAAATCTTAGATTCATCAGACCAGAGCATCTTGTTTCTCATGGTCTGAGTCCTTTAGTAGCCTTTTGGCAAACTCTAAGTGGGCTGTCATGTGCCTTTTACTGAGGAGTGGCTTATGTCTGGCCACTTCACTATACCGGCCTCATTGGTGGAGTTCTGCAGAGATGGTTGTCCTTCTGGAAGGTTCTCTCATCTCCACCGAGGAACTCTGGAGCTCTGTCAGAGTGACCATCAGGTTCTTGGTCACCTCCCTGACCAAGGCCATTCTCCCCCAATTGCTCAGTTAGGCCAGGCAGACAGCTCTACGAAGAGTCTTGGTGGTTGAAAACTTCTTCCATTTAAGAATGATGGAGGCCACTGTGTTCTTGGGGACCTTCAATGCTGCAGACATTTTTTGGTACCCTTCCCCTGATCTGTGCCTCGACACAATCCTGTCTCGGAGCTCTACGGACAATTCCTTCGACCTCAGGGCTTGGTTTTTGTGCACTGTCAACTGTGGGACCTTATGTAGACCGGTGTGTGCCTTTCCAAATCATGTCTAATTAGTTGAATTTACCACAGGTGGACTCTAACCAAGTTGTAGAAACATGAAGAATGATCAATGGAAACAGGATGTACCTGAGCTCAATTTCGAGTCTCATAGCAAAGAGTCTTAATACTTATGCAAATAAGGTATTTCTGTTTTTTTATTTTTAATACATTTTGCAAAAAATTCTCAAAACCTTTTTTTGCTTTGTCATTATGGTATATTGTGTGTAGATTGATGAGGGGAAAAAAATGTAACAAATGTAACTAATGCTGTAATGTAACAAAATGTGGAAAAAGTGAAAGGGTCTGGAAACTTTCCGAATGCACTGTTTAGTACCTTCAGAAAGTATTCACACCCCTTGACTTTTTCCACATGTTGTTATGTTACAAAGTGGGATTAAAATGGATTTAATTCAAATTTTAACATTTAAAAATATATATATTTTTATAATATAACACAAATATGTCTTGATTAGATAAGTAATCAAGCCCCTGAGTCAATACATGTTAGAACCACTTTTGGCAGCGATTACAGCTATGAGTCTCTGGGTAAGTCTAAGAGCTTTCCACACATGGATTGTGCAACATTTGCCCATTATTCTTTTCCAAATTCTTCAAGCCCTGGTTGTTGATCATTGCTAGACATCCATTTTCAGGTCTTGCCATAGTTTTTACTTAAATCTGCRTCAGCCACTCAGGAACATTCACTGTCTTCTTGGTAAGCAACTCCAGTGTAGATTTAGCCTTGTGTTTTAGGGTATTGTCCTGCTTAAAAGGTGAATTAATCTCCCAGTGTCTGGTGGAAAGCAGACTGAACCAGGTTTTCCTCTAGGATTTTGTCTGTGCTTGGCTCCATTCTGTTTCTTTATCATGAAAAGCTCCCCAGTCCTCAACGATTACAATCATACCCATAACATGAAGCAGCCACCACTATGCTTGAAAATATAGAGACTGGTACTCAGTAATGTGTTGCATTGGATTGCTCCAAACATAACATCTTGTATTCAGGGCAAAAAGTGAATTGCTTGTGAGAGCAATTACAAGAATGTTATAATACTTTTATTCCATCAAATGGTTGTTTTATGCAACAGAAGAGGGTTCTTATAACTATATTGTGTCTGTGTGAACTGAAAGTGGGCCTCTGGGAGATTTAACACTGACAGGAGATTTACGATGTCTTTGGGTAATATGCATTCCAGAGCATGAGTTAATGTTTCTGTTTTATAAGGTACCAGAGAGAGAGATGACTCCAGGGCCAGAACCTGGTTTATACACAATGAGAACAGTTTTTACAGCAGATATTGTCTGCTGTGAATTATAAGTATCTTTCATTCAAATCTTAACCCTGTGACCCATTCCATACATCTGTTGTTTGTCATGTAGACTGAAGGGGGTGTATCTTGGTTATAAAAGACCTTTGTACATTTGTCTCGGGGCTCTCAACGAATCATCTGAGGGTGATTCGTCGTCCAGCCATCATTATCGTAGAGCTCTCAATCGATTCACTTTATGTGTGTAGTATTGACCTGCTCCCTTATTAATAAGTGAATAAAGATTTAGTTTAAGTATAACTCTGACTTGTGTGATAAGTTTGTCTACTCATTTGAGAGTAAAGAAATTAACCACAACATGCTTTTGCACAACTTTTGCAGTATTAATTTAGTGCCTTGTTGCAAACAACATACATGTTTTGGAATATTTTTTATTCTGTACAGGCTTCCTTCTTTTCACTCTGTCAGTTAGGTTAGTATTGTGGAGTACAATGTTGTTAAACCATCCTCCATGTTCTCCTATCACAGCCATTCAACTCTGTAACTGTTTTAAAGTCACCATTGGACTCATGGTGAAATCCCTGACCGGTTTCCTTCCTCTCCGGCATCTGAGTTAGGAAGGACTGCTGTATCTTTGTAGTGACTGGGTGTATTGATACACCATTCAAAATGTAATTAATAACTTCACCATGCTCAAAGGTAGGGGTGTCAAACTCATTCCATGGAGGGCCTAGTGTCTGCTGGTTTTTGTTTTAAATTGAAACCTAGACAAGAGAGGATCGAAAACCCGCAGACACTCAATTCTCAGTGGAACGAGTTTGACACGTGCTCAAATTATTATTCAATGTCTGTTTAAAATACCATCTACTAATACCATCTACTAATACCTGGTCTTTGTGGTTGAATCTGTGTTTGAAATTCACTGCTCGATTGAGGGACCTTACAGATAATAGTATAGGTGGGGTACAGAGATGAGGTAGTCATTCAAAAATGTTGTTAAACACTATTATTGCACACAGAGAGACTCCATGCAATTTATTATGTGACTTGTTAAGCACATTTTTACTCTTGAACTTATTTAGGCTTGCCATAACAAAAGGCTTGAATACCTATTGACTCAAGACATTTCAGCTTTACATTTGTAAGTAATTTGTCAAAAGAAATCAAAAAACATAATTGCACTTTGACATTGTGCGGTATTGTATGTAGGCCGGTGACAATTTTTAAATATATTTTTATAAATTTTTAATTCAGGCTGTAACACAACAAAATGTGGAAAAAGTCAAAGGGTGTAAATACTTTCTGAAGGTAATGTATAGAAAGAGAGCGAGATTGAAAGGAGCTCTGTGACAAGGGCGCCCTCTAGAGTTGTAAATCAACGGTCACTGGGCACTTTGCCTATAAAGACAACTTCCCTCATCATGTGTTATTGATTGAGATTGACCAGTCAGCTGTGCTAATCTGACTGTCCTTTAATTGTTTAACTCCCAGCAGAGTATTTCTGAAGTAATCCAGATCTCCACTGAATGATACAGACATACCAAGCAGAAAATAAGGCCAACAGAGAGGAGTGATTATTACACACGGTCTAAATCATTGAACACCAGAGGCCAGTAGTACTCTATTTCTGTTTTCCCAATGCTTCTGAAGCTGGTGAGTTAGGGGCCTTATCTGTTTGTAATGGAAAAAATTGAGGTGATGGAGTTGAATCACCTTGCACAGGGAGCCACGCTTTGGATCCTCAGATGAGAGGTGCAGTCATTTTCAATTCCATCCACTGTCACAATCGTTGTATAATGTTTAAGTAAGCAGTAGCATGCAGTCCCTTGTCTCAGGAGATGGCCCAAACCTCCAGGTCGTTGATTAGGAAGTCGTCAGAGGAGGACAACACGTCATTGTCAAATGTGTCACACCTCTGGCTCTGCCCACGGATCAGGCCATCATCTAACCACAGGCCAAAGAGACCACTGAGAGCATGATAGAGCAGGAGAAGGAGGAGAGAAACAAAAGAGAGCATAATTCCTCAACTTTCAAGCACTCCTTTAGACCACTAGTTACTTCCATATTCTGTTGAATTATAGTTAGGGCCCTGGGTTTTGGTTAATTATGTCACATGATCAGGATTTTAACATTTATTTTACACCTATTCCTGAAATCATTATTAGATCTAAAATGAAAGCAATTGTCTGAGGATGTTGCTGGACCATCTGACATAAAAAAGGACAATTTTATGACAAAGCTTTAATTTAAAGGTTAAAATCCAGGTCATGTGACATGATTAAGCCAAACACAGGGCCCTACCCACTGGGCACAGACGTCATTTCAAAGTCCAGTTTTGATTTACATGAGTTGTCAACTAATGAGACTTCACCGTGAAATCATCAACAAAAAATTCACCATGTCATTCGATTTAGGTTAAAAGTTGGGTGAAAAAAAGACTAAATGTCCTTTAGTCAATGATTTTTTAATTCAAATCCAATCGGTTTTCCACGTTGATTCAACGTCATAACATAGATTTTTTGTTGTTGAAATGACGTGGAAACAATGTTGATTCAACCAGTTTTTGCCCAGTTAGTAGTTATAGTTTATTAATGATTGCGGACCTATTTTCACTTACCCTCCTCCACCAAATGCCAGGTAGTCTGGACTTCCCTTCACAAAGAAGGAGTTACTAAACTTCCATTCATAAACCTGGAAAATAAGCAATGATCATAGCTTGGCATCAGTTGTTGTTTGGAAACAGCAACACTCATGATGCAGTAATACAGTATTGGTAATTTAGGTTAGATTGAATCCAGCCCTAAGCCAGTGATACTGAGACTCGACATGGGGATATCTCACCTGGAGTTGTGGAGAGAAGGAGAAGAGGAATGTGTGTCCTGTTCCATAGTATGACAGACTGATTCGAAGAGTAGTAGGACAAAATGCACCAAACACCTAGGACAAAGAAATAGAGTTTACAGAGCAAGGGATAAAAATCCCAGACAGCCTTATGGCATAGGTGAGAAAACTTGGTTTAGGCAAGTAAAAGGCCTCAGCTTCTCCTCACCTGTCCACAGTTGTCTCTGATGACAGTGAGGGTACTGGTGCTGCAGTCCATGCCCCCCATGCTCTTGTACAGAGTGCCCAGGCTGGTGCCATGTCTCTGGGTGCTGTATACCAGAGACCAGGGGCACTGCTCTAGCCGGGCAGGAAGATGCTCATTTAGCTGGAAACCACAGGGAATTACACTGACATTAATATTTGTATCACTGATATTCATGTGGCAATTTATCATGACTTGTATAGGGAGCATATTTAGCACAGCAATAATTTACCACTGCACATCTGATGCATTGATTTAACGGAGAATGGTGCAACTGCGGCCTGCATTTCGGGGGCGTCCTGCTTTTTCAATATGCTTTGTAGTCATGACAGACAAAGATATATAAATAAATCAAAAATATACACGCAACATGTAAAGTGTCGGTCCCATGTTTCATGAGCTGAAATAATAGATCCCAGAAGTTTTCCAAACGCACAGAAAGCTTATTTATCTCGAATTTTGTGCACAAATGTGTTTACATCCCTTTTAGTGAGCATTTCTCCTTTGCTAAGATAATCCATTCACCTGACAGGTGTGGCATATTAAGTAGCTGATTAAACAGCATGATCATTACACAGGCGTACCTTGTGCTGGGGATAACAAAAGGCCACTAAAATGTGCAGTTTTGTCACACAACAATGCCACAGATGTCTCAAATTGAGGGAGAGTGCAATTGGCATGCTAACTACTGGAATGTCCACCAGTGCGGTTGTCAGAGAATGTAATGTTGATTTCTCTACCATAAGCCACCTCCAACGTCGCTTTAGAGAATTTGGCAATACATCCAACCAGCCTCACGTGTATGGCGTGGTGTGGGTGAGCAGTACCTGATATCAATGTTGTGAACAGAGTGACCCATGGTGGCGATGGGGTTATGTTATGGGCAGGCATAAGCTACGGACAACGAACACAATTGCATTTTATCAATGGCAATTTGAATGCACAGAGATACTGTGACAAGATACTGGGGCCCATTGTGAGGCCCATTTAAAAAAAAAGGTATCTGTGACCATCCGTGACCAGTTATGTGAAATCCATAGATTAGGGCTTTCTATTCCGCAACAAAGCCTCCTTCACTCACGCCGCCAAACTTACCCTAGTAAAACTGACTATCCTACCGATCCTCGACTTCGGCGATGTCATCTACAAAATAGCTTCCAATACTCTACTCAGCAAACTGGATGCAGTTTATCACAGTGCCATTCGTTTTGTTACTAAAGCACCTTATACGACCCACCACTGCGACCTGTATGCCCTAGTCGGCTGGCCCTCGCTACATGTTCGTCGTCAGACCCACTGGCTCCAGGTCATCTACAAGGCTATGCTAGGTAAAGTGCCGCCTTATCTCAGTTCACTGGTCACGATGGCTACACCCACCCGCAACACGCGCTCCAGCAGGTGTATCTCACTGATCATCCCTAAAGCCAAAACCTCATTTGGACGCCTTTCCTTCCAGTTCTCTGCTGCCTGCGACTGGAACGAATTGCAAAAATCTCTGAAGTTGGAGACTTTTATCTCCCTCAACAACTTTAAAAATCTGCTATCCGAGCAGCTAACCGATCGCTGCAGCTGTACATCTGTCTCTTATACACATCTAGAAGTGTATAAGAGACAGTCTGTAAACTACCCACCCAATTTACCTACCTCACCCCCCATACTGCTTTTATTTATTTACTTTTCTGCTCTTTTGCACACCAGTATCTCTTCTTGCACATGATCATCTGATGATTTATCACTCCAGTGTTAATCTGCTAAATTGTAATTATTCGATTTATTGCCTACCTCATGCCTTTTGCACACATTGTATATAGATTCTCTTTTTTTCTACCATGTTATTGACTTGTTTATTGTTTACTCCATGTGTAACTCTGTGTTGTCTGTTCACACTGCTATGCTTTATCTTGGCCAGGTCGCAGTTGCAAATGAGAACTTGTTCTCAACTAGCCTACCTGGTTAAATAAAGGTGAAATAAAAATTTTTTTAAAAAAGGGCCTAATGAATATTTCAATTGACTGATTTTCTTATATGAACTGTAACTCAGTAAAATCTTTGAAACACTCTCCCTGGGTGTCAGGGGCCTCTTTATCAACCTTGTTTACATTTTTCACTAAATTCTGGTTTGGTGGAGATTCTAGGATTTGTGTGCGGGTAAACAAATTATTGGGAGAATCTGTCACATGCAACATGACCCAAACACATGACTGTTTCTATCTCCTGCCTTGGTATAGTAGGCTATGAGATGAAATAGGCTATGTAGCGCTACTATTGCACAACAACACTGTAGCCTACACATGTCAAATATTTTACCTCTAAAAGTCTAAGCCGTTGAGAGGGGGCACAAAACTATCTTCTTACTTCCATTAGTTTGTATGGATTACCTTCAGATCAGTCCCATGACACTTGTGGGGGTCGTTGAGCAAAATGGAAAACACCATTGTGGGGTCATAATAGTTTGTAGGCCAAACCGTTTGGACGCTACAGACGTTTTTGTGAGAAGACCGATTTCTGACAAACAACCGAGATAGACAGTTTCATGTTGGATAGTGACGAATAGTCAGTCGCCTGTAGTTTTCCTTAAGTCCACCAACAGCAGTTAGGGACCGCCAACATAGTGACAAATCTAATTTTTCAAATTTCAATAGCTCTTTAACCATTACTCCTAAAACGTTCAAGACTGATTGTAGCTAACCCGATAGCATAGACACACATTGCACACACTTTGTTTTTGTCGATTTACATCCCGCACTATTTAAAAAATTATTTATTTACATTTTTGAATTTCAATAGCTCTTTGGTCATATGACCTACTGACTTCAAACAAGGTTCAGAATGTACATTCAGTGGCCCTACACAGTTTGTTTAGTTTGTCCATTTTCATCACGCAATTTTACATGAATTTTCAATGTTTTTCAATGTTTATAATTTCAATAGCTCCTTGGTCATGTGACCTACTGACCTCAAGGTTCAGAATGTCCACTGACTACCCTCCTATATTGCACACCCTTTAGTTTGTCCATTTTCACCTCACACGTTTTTACATTAAATTTGTAAACTTTCTAATTTCAATTGCTCCTTGGTCATGTGACCTACTGACTTCAAACAAGGTTCAGAATGTTTAGTGGATTATAGTTATTCCATTGCACTGGATCTAATACATATTAGCATTTTACATACATTCCTAAGTGTAATAATTGTTTATGACATACTGTGAAAAACTCTTGGCTGCTGACTGTGTCACTTTCAGACATGCGCAGAGCAGACTGAAAAGGGAAGAGTAGCTCTTGACTTGAACCACAGGGGTTCTCTGCAAAGAGAGAGTAATCCAAAAGGCACAGACACACCCCTTGACCTGTATGTATTCTCTCCTGATTAGTCTCCGTGGTGCTTAGTCAATGGGAACTCCATTGCCGGCCCCATCATAAAGTTTTTACAGTCTGACTAAAGTGCCAGAGGTATGAGGACAGACATCCTTTGTATTTATGGAAACAAATGTTTCCTAACACTTTGGATCCTATTGGACAGTTAGAAGACACAATGCGTCAAGGCAAAAAAATAAATAATTACTAATTACTGTCCATGAGTAACCTCAACCTTGTGGGTCTGTGGGTGTGTGGGTCTGTGGGTGTTTGGGCCAATAAAGTGCCAACTCAATTCTACCACTGACTAGACTCTCATGCTACTATGAATGAGGACACAGGGCAATAGTTTTGAATCTAAACCAGACCTTTTTTACTGGAGTACACTAACCCCTAAGTGGGGCTCTTTCTTAACACACAGTAGCAGTTTACCAGATAAGAACTCAAGAAGATCAAAAAGTAGATTGTTGTAAGGGTGTATTACATCCTGTGCTGTGGAAAAATCATAGCTGAAAAATGCCTCTATGTATGTGTATACTGTATGTGGGAATGTCATATGTCCGTCCTACATGTAGTGTTGGTAAATGGAATATTCCTCAACTGCATATCATAATACTTCTATTTGCAATAGCAATTTATGTTCAACAACTGACATTTTCAGATGTTATTTTGACAAACACACTTTAACACACTTTGGTGCTTACAATTCATTCTTTATTGTCATAGACTTGGTGGGCACTGTCATCTGTGAACTTTGTGATATTACTTTCTTTAAGCACGTACTGATGAAACTGTCACTTAATATATTTTTCTTAAAGTCTACAAATGCTCTACATTTATTCACTCTGGGATAGGGTTTGATCCTATATGCTACTTTTATTATTGTCCTGTAAGTGGTTCAGATCCTATAATTTAGGCTGTGTGTAGAATGGGGCATAAAGGAAATTACCTCTACTAGATAATAGTGATAAAGAAATCASCATACAGTTTTGGCCTGTGTATTCATTTGCCTATAACTAATCAGAATACCATTATGTTTACATAAAAAAGAGAATACTTCAAAATGAGAAGATCCTGCCATGGAAAAGACAACTGGGTGGACATAAAGTGGAAAGGAGGGGAAATAACTCACACCATGCAGCAGGACACCTTCAGCTGCGGGATCTTTGTAATGCAGGTTTGATAGTTATATTTTCAATAAATGAATGGTTAGCTGTTATGTGACAATTAGGTCAAAAACGTCTTTTTTTGTTGTTGTGTAGACGGCCAAGGAAGTTGCACAGAACTCCCCCCCCCCCAGTTGCTCCAACACATGGAGCAACTGTGAAAATAAATGGCTGAGGATATATTAAAAATGTCTGGTATGTAATGACATTTATTTTTTTGACCCCTTTTTTCTCCCCAATTGGTAGGTGTTACAGTCTTGTCTCATCGCTGCAACTCCCGTACGGACTCGGGAGAGGCAAAGGTCGAGAGCCATGCGTCCTCCGAAACACAATCCAACCAAGCCGCACTGCTTCTTGACACAATTCCCATCCAACCCGGAAGCCAGTCACACCAATGTGTTGGAGGAAACACAGTTCACCTGGCGACCGTGTCAGCGTGTACTGCACCCGGCCCGCCACAGGAGTCACTAGTGCACGATGAGACAAGGATATCCCTCCCGGCCAAACCCTCCCTAACAACGCTGGACCAATTGTGCGCCACCCCATGGGCATCCCGGTCGCGGCCAGCTGCAACAGAGCCTGGACTCGAACCCAGAATCTCTGGTGGCACAGCCTTAGACCACTGCGCCACCCGGGAGGCCCATGGTATGTAATGACATTTAATTCAAAGTAAATGTACATTTTTTATTGTTGTGTGGGACAGCCATATGTTCAGCTCATGGCTAGGATTTCAGAGTTCAACAAAGCCAACAACTGCTTCATGTGTGCCACTGATAAAGAACCTGGATGTGGCCCAAAGACTGACTGGGTTAGTAACTTTATTTAACATGTTTATAATCTTTTGACAACAGTGACGGCATATAAGACAAGTTATGATATAACACAATGGATGGCTAATTCGTCATACTGCATTGATAGTAGATATTATTTATAACGTGTTACACTTTGTTTTGTTTTAGATTGAATGTTTTGCATGCCAACGGTGGTTCCATGTGCTGTGCCTAGGAATGAAGACAAAAGAGTTCAGAGTGAAGAACACAAACTGGAAGTGCTGTCTGTGTTGTTGAAAATGTATGCTATACCCTATCCACACTGAAGAGGCTCTGACGTGTACTTAAACCAGGGATAAAGAGAAAGTTAACACTGAAATGTTTTGTACTTATTTGAAGTAAAGTGTCTGTTGACATTTTGGAAAAGATTAAAGGTCTACAATATCTGTTTAATTTGTCAATATTACATTTTTATTAATTGATTTTCTGGCCACCATTACTGTGGTTCATTGTTCAGTATATGTATTGACCAGCAAACCCACTGCAGCCTACCTCACTAGCTCATTCTCCATCCCTGCTTTGGACAATAACATGACTCTCGTACTTTGCCCTTTCCCTTTATGGTTGATATTAACGATGAAAGGAGATATTATCTCTCTCTCCTGTTGTGTACCGCTGTTAAATACTGTGGAAAAATAAAAAACAAGTACTTAGAACTACCAATTATTGTAGATAAATATTAAAGAAACGGGTAAACACAACACTGGACTGAACCCCCTAATTGTCAAACTAATAATAATGTACAACAATATAGACGATACATGACTAGAGTTTACGCAATATGGGTGTATATCCACTGCATGCTTCTTAGGTGTGTAATTGACATGACCAAGGAGCTATTGCAAATTTGAAACTATGAAAAATGTACGTTACACTGCGTGATTTTACAGGACACAAACAAGAGTGCAATATATAAGGCTAGTCTGTGGACATTCTGAAGTTTGTTTGAGTCCAGTAGGTCACATGATCAAGGCGCTATTGAACATTTTAATTTTGAAAAATTAATGTAAAAACGTGTGAGATGAAAATGGACAAAGGGTGTGCAATATACAAGGGTAGTCAGTGGACATTCTTAACCTTGTTTGAGTCAAGTAGGTCACATGACCAAGGAGCTATTGAAATTTGAATGTAAAAAGTTTGTACTTTGTTCCAACATCATGACTTATTTGGAGTCTGTGGCTCAAGTGGTTTGAAAGCTATTGAGGTTTGAATGCGCGAATATTCGTTGAATATCCAACTTCAAGCTGTCTTTACCTCGGTTCCAGTGCAGATGTAGAAGGCCGAGACGCAGCCAATGCAAACATTTTTGTATTTATTATGTTACTTAGATTGACGCACAGATTTTAAATAGACTACAGGACTATTTACTTTCGAGCATGATTGGGTATTGAAAGAGCGATGGATAAATGGTAGCCTAACATTTGTTGTGTAGCAGGAACAAACCAGTCATGTCAGAAAAGGAGACACATGCTCTGCAAATATGATTATGATTTAGGCCTATATAATAAAAGTAAAATAAATATATTAGACAATATGCCTGCAATGCAATCTTCTCACCAATGGCAAATGGATCTGTTTTATCATTAGGCCTCCTTACATTCAAGGAGGCCCAACCCACTTTTTGATACAAAACACAATGGTGAGTTCTATAACCATCACCAGTAATAAACCTAAGGGCACAATGGAAAACAGCATCTAGTGGTTGAAGTGTAGATGCTGCTGCATGCATATAGGTATAATATAATCTAAAATAGACATAAAAGTGGCCTGGACAATTTCCTTCCTATTAACAAAAGCCAGACATGCTTTGTTTCTGTAAAAAAAAACAACCTTGAACTTAAACTTTTTCAACAGCTCAATGACATGGTTTTAAAATGACAGCTTGTCATTAAGCCAGATACTGTATTTGTAGGAAGGAACTCGCTCAATTTGTGTACCGTTCAAATGAGTCATTACAAATTAATTTAAATCTGGGTTATGGGACCTAGAACAAAGCGTGCATTTTGTTTTGTTTGCATTTAGCACTAACTTTAGATCCAATAGTGACCTCTGATGCTGGAACATCAGACTTCAACTGTGAAAAGGCTTGGCCAATCAATGGAGCTATGGAATACAACACTGTATAATCTGCATACAAATGTATATATACAGTACCAGTCAAATGTTTGGACACACCCACTCAGGGTTTTTCTTTATTTTTACTATTTTCTACATTGTAGAATAATAGTGAAGACATCAAAACTATGAAATAACACACATGGAATCATGTTGTAACCCCCAAAAAAGTATTTTATATTTGAGATTCTTCAAAGTAGCCACCCTTTGCCTTGATGACAGCTTTGCACACTCTTGGCATTCTGTCAAACAGCTTCATGAGGTAGTTACCTGGAATGTATTTCAATTAACAGGTCTGCTTTGTTAAAAGTGAATTTGTGGAATATCTTTCCTTCTTAATGCATTTGAGCCAGTCAGTTGTGTTTTTACAAGGTAGGGGTGATATACAGAAGATAGCACTATTTGGTAAAAGACCAAGTCCATATTATGGCAAGAACAGCTCAAATAAGCAAAGAGAAACGACAGTCCATCATTACTTTAAGACATGACGGTCAATCAATACGTAACATTTCAAGAACTTTGAAAGTTTCTTCAAGTGCAGTCGCAAAAACCATCAAGCGCTATGATGAAACGGGATCTCATGAGGACCGCCACAGGAAAGGAAGACCCAGTGTTACCTATGCTGCAGAGGATAAGTTCATTAGAGTTAACTGCACCTCAGATTGAAGCCCAAATAAATGCTTCACAGAGTTCAATTAAAAAGACACATCTCAACATCAACTGTTCAGAGGAGATTGTGAAATTGGAGTGCACGCAATTCAAATAAATAATCGTAATATTAAACATTTATGAACATACAAGTATCTTATATCGTGTAAAAGCTTAAATTCTTGTTAATCTAACTGCATTGTCCGATTTACAATAGGCATTACAGCAAAAGCATACCATGCGATTGTTTGAGGACGGCGCCCCGCATCAACATATTTTTCAATCAGCACAGGCTTTATAAATCACAAATAGCGATTAAATAAATCACTTACTTTTGAAAATCTTCCTCTGTTTGCAATCCCAAGGGTCCCAGCTACAACATGAATGGTCGTTTTGTTAGATAAAATCCTTCTTTATATCCCAAAGTCAGTTTAGTTGGCGCCATCGATTTCAGTAATCCACTTGCAGACAAAGGAGTCCAAAAAGCTACCGCTAAACTTTGTTCAAACAAGTCAAACTACGTTTCTATTTAATCCTCAGGTATCCTAAAATGTAAATAAACTATAATATTTAATTCGGAAAGAAGTATGTTCAATAGAAAAGTAAAATTAGTAAGCGCTTGTCCTCTTTGTCGCGTGCCGACAGACTGATATTGTACCAGGACTCTTTGTACAAAAACTCAAAATTCTTGCTCGTTTTTGAAGAAACAAGCCTGAAACAATAAACAAAGACTGTTGACATCTAGTGGAAGCCATAGGAATTGCAATCTGGGAGCTGGAATTACATAGGACTCATAGCTTTCCATTATATGAGCCTGGGATCTCAAAACAAAAAAAGTCTTGGTGGTTTTTCTTTGGATTTTTAGCCTGCCATATCAATTGTGTTATAGTCTCATACATTATTTTAACATTTCTACAAAGTTCAACGTGTTTTCTATCCAATGCTACCAATTATATGCGTATCCTGGCTTCTGGGCCTGAGTAACAGGCAGTTTACTTTGGACATGTCAGTCAGGCGGAAATTAAGAAAAATAGACCTTATCCCTAAGAAGCTTTAGACCGGTGGAAATCTTTCCTTTGGTCTGATGAGTCCAAATTTGACATTTTTGGTTCTAAGCACCGTGTCTTTGTGAGATGCAGAGTAGGTGAACAGATTATCTCCGCATGTGTGGTTCACACCGTGAAGCATGGAGGAGGAGGCGCTTTGCTGGTGACACTGTCCGTGATTTATTTAGAATTCAAGGCACACTTAACCAGCATGGCTGCCACAGCATTCTGCAGCGATACGCCATCCCATCTGGTGTGTGCTTAGTGGGACTATCATTTGTTTTTCAACAGGGCAATGATCCAACACACCTCCAGGCTGTGTAAGGGCTATTTGACCAGGAAGTAGAGTGATGGAGTGCTGCATCAGATGACCTGGCCTCTACAATCACTGACCTCATCCCAATTGAGATGGTTTGGGATAAGTTGGACCTCAGAGTGAAGTAAAAGCAGCCAACAAGTGCTCAGCATATGTGGGAACTCCTAGAAGAACGTTGGAAAAGCATTCCAGATGAAGCTGGTTGAGAGAATGCCAAGAATGTGCAAAGCTGTTATCAAGGCAAAGGGTGGCTACTTTGAAGAATCTAAAATATATTTTGATTTGTTTAACACTTTTTTGGTTACTACATGATTCCATATTTGTTATTTCACAGTTTTGATGTCTTCACTATTATTATACAATGTAGAAAATAGTAGAAAAATTAAGAAAAACCCTTGAATGAGTAGGGGTGTCCAAACTTTTGACTGGTAATGTGTGTGTGTGTGTATAAATATATATATATATATATTTTTTTTACAGCATTCCCAATGTTATTTATATAGATTGTAAACTGTAGTGGGCCGAGTATCGAACCTTGGGGCACTCCTTTATTTAATACAAGGAACTCAGATTTGACCCCAGCTACCTTGAAGGCCTGAGTTGTGTCATTGAGATAATTATGAAACCATTGACAAGCATCAGTACACAACCCTATAGAGGACAGCTTATTCAACAGAAGAACATGGTCTACACTACAGTATCAAAAGCTTTTGGTGTCAATAGCTAATAAGGCAGCAAGAACTTCTGTTTCTGTGAGTTGCCAAAAAGAAAAACCCTGACCATTTCCCAAGTCATGTGAGGTTGAATGATCATCCATCGAGGCAACTGGAGGCTGTCCATGGGAAGAACAGTCAACTGACTGGCCAAGACCAGCATGACCACCATTTCTTTAAAATAGGAAACCAGCTGAGATAAAATGATGATTAAAAGCATCACAAATCTTAACTTTTTCTGTAACAATGCAGGAGTCTAAAACAACTTGCTTAGGCAGGGAAGTAGAGGAATTACCCCTCTTCAGTGAATTAACGGTTTTCCAGAATTTAGAGGGATCACTAACAGTCTGTCATAGCACTAAGGAAGTAGTTTGATTTGGCCTGTTTAACCGAGGCAGTGCACCTATTTCTCAAATGCCTAAATAGCTGACTATCAGCTAACAAGTCAGCTTGTCTAACCTCGGTGTCACACCCTGGCCTTAGTTATCTTTGTTTTCATTATTATTTTAGTTAGGTCAGGGTGTGACATGGGGAATGTATGTTTTTTGGTTTGTCTAGGGGTTTGTACGTTTAATAGGTCAGTGTCTTGTCTAGGTGTTTGTATGTCTATGGCTGCCTAGATTGGTTCTCAATTAGAGGCAGCTGTGGTTTATTGTCTCTGATTGAGAGCCTTATTTAAGGCAGCCATAGGCATTTGGGTTTTGTGGGTAATTGTCTATGTTGTACGTTTGTAGCACTGTGTGTGCACTTACGTTTATAGCTTCACGTTTGTTGTTTTGTTTAGGTTTATAATAGTGTTCGTTTCGTATTTTTCTTTATTCTCAAATAAAAGAGAATGTATTTTCCACACGCTGCGCCTTGGTCCACTTCTTCCACTCAAGACGATCGTGACACTTGGCCCAGGCTGGATTTCTTATTAAGAGGTCTAAAGCCTTGTTCACATTGGCAGTCAGTCAGAGGTGGGACCAAGTCATTGTTTTACAAGTCACAAGTAAGTCTCAAGTCTTAGCACTCAAGTCAAAACAGGCAAGTCTGAGTCAAGTCTCAAGTCTTAAACTTTGAGTTTCGAGTCCTAAACAAGTCATAATGCGCCCTTCACCAAATGTAATACAATTTCATATTTTTAACAAGAGTAATAGTTAGTATATTACATTTACGCAAATCATGAATGCTTTTAAAAATATCTGTATATTTATTACTTTCCAAATATACGTTATATTTCCGTGGAAATACATTGGTAGCCATGAGAAAGACCGCCCCCCACAGTGATCGACTATCAAGGATTGCTATGGGGCGCAATCGGGCGATGTAGGCTTGCACACAATCGCTCAACCTTAACACACAGACACAAACACACACTCTCTCGCTCACTGTGTGGTTACAGTGGGCTAACTTATGTCAATGGTTTTAGGAACAGCAGTAACATCAGGCAGGATTTAGGCTACCAACTGCCTAGCCAGTTGTAGCTCATTCTTGGGTGCAATGATCACGTTCCCGCACTGACTGATTGTGTGGAGGCTCATTGATTTAACATTACGTTAGCCTACATGATACACTAGTAAAGTAATAAAATATATAGCTGTCGGCTATTTTAGCCATGACTTACCATTCTTTGTGCACCTTCAAATGTCAAACAAAGTTGTAAATTGTTGTGCCTCCATCTGTAATTTTCTTCCCGCATGTTTTGCAAGTTGCAATCCATTTTTTGTTGATACAGCGTGGTCTTTATATCCAAAAATAATCATTTTGAGTATCATTTTTCCAAGGGCTCCATCTGAATTCACCTGCCAACGTTCCTCTGCACTGCCACGCACAACTTTTTCTCAGCTGGCACAATTTGATTGGCTGCTGTCCGATTCAAACTGTAATCCGTTAAATGAAGAGTTGATGCGCTGCGCACTTTTTTTTAATAGCACAATTTTTTATATTTGGGCTTGGGAATGGTATCAAGTCAGGTCGAGTCATAAGGCTCAAGGTCAAGTCACGAGTCACTGGCGTTAAAGTAAAAGTCGAGTTGCAAGTCATCATATTTGTGACTCGAGTCCAAGTCATGTGACTCGAGTCCACACCTCTGCAGTCAGTACAGCCAAAAACCACATAGAATCAGATATTTTAAGCCACATTTCAAACCCCCTTCGTAGGTAGTTTGAAGTCAGATCCAAATCTGAATACTAGCCATGCAACTTGTGTCTGAATGTTCAAATCTGATTTATTTGCCCTGAAGTGGTTTTTAGACTTATTTGTCATATCTTGTTGCTTGCTAGTGTAACGGATGTGAAATGGCTAGCTAGTTAGCGGGTACGCGCTAATAGCGTTTCAATCAGTTACGTCACTTGCTCTGAAACCTAGAAGTAGTGGTTCCCCTTGCTCTGCAAGGGCCGTGGCTTTTGTGGAGCGATGGGTAACGACGCTTCGTGGGTGACTGTTGTTGATGTGTGCAGAGGGTCCCTGGATCGCGCCGGGGTTCGGGGCGAGGGGACAATTTAAAGTTATACTGTTACACTAGCTACTCTGTTGACAGCTTGACAAGAACATGTGGTAGCTAATTAGCTTGATAATTGTTTACAAACAAATGAGTGAATGTGCTACAAAGCTAGCTAACTTAATTGACTGTCTTGGCTAGCCAAAAATGACTCATTTTGAAAGTTGGATCATCTTATCGTTTGAGGCCTTAAAAAAAGTGTACACTATGATTTACAAAAATTCAATACGTTTTTGCTCAGTTTTGGTTTCTCAAATGCAAGCAATAAGGCAGTCGTCACATATCATTTGCAAAAACACCACTAGACACATTTGTATGAGGACAGTTAGTCAGGATTAGGTCAATCAATGAGGAGTTTGCTAGTTAAAAAAAAAAAACTAAAACCGAGTGAGTTTCATTATCAACTGAGTCAAATTAAAATCAAGACAGATTCTTAAACTGATCTGAAGCATGTGTAAACCAATCAAGATGTTGATCTCCTACACAACCAGTTCAGATACCAGAAAGGGTTTTAAATAATCAGCAATAAGACCAACAGCCTCGGGACGAAGCGTCTGAGGGGTGATAGACCGCAGCAATAAATATGCATATTGTGGTTCATGGTCACTTTTATAACTAACAGCTCACACATTTTGGGTACAGAAATGCTAAGAGAGCATGATGCCATAAAGCCCACAGAATAAGTTTAAGGGAGTAAAGATCGCTTAGTCAAGATTAATGTGCGTTGTTATTGTGCATACCGTTTACCTTCGATGTACGGATTATTCTGTCACTCCCGGTAGTCTCACGCTCAAATTTTCACGCACAATAATAATTACCTTGACACACGTCCTCCGTGATTTGGTCTTTATGCCACTTTCAAGAGAACTTGGAACTCGAAATCTCCGTCATCTGACTCCAGTGCGTTCAAGACAACTGCCCGCTGGTCACAGGCCGGAGGAAGACGTTCTTCTTCTTCGATGAGGTTTCACGGCGGTTGGCATCCAATAAATGTTGCAATATCGCCACCTACTAGACTGGAGTACAACTCCCTTATACTTTGCTTGAATAAATTAATTTTATTAATAMAATTAATTTTTATTAACACCACCCTATTCCACTATTTAAATCTATTTAGTCCTACCTCAGGCCAACAACCTGAAAGGATGGGACACCACCACTTAACACACCCTGCAACTCTTCTGATGTCAAGTCTCACACACCCAAATACCTCTCTGCTGTAAGGGGTGCGTAACTGGTGGCAGCGAAGTCAGACGCAGGAGAGCAGAACTGGGTAATAACCGGAGCAGTTTAATATATATATATCTATAGATAACCACCGGCATCCAGAATAATAAAGAATGGGTACAAAACCCGTCGCTCACCAGACAACAATGTGCACAAGCACTTACAACAAACAATACCACAAAAAGACATGGGGGGAACAGAGGGTTAAATACACAACACGTAATGAGGGAATGAAAACCAGGTGTGTGGGAAAACAAATGGAAAATGAAAAATGGATCGGCGATAGCTAGAAGACTGGTGACGTCGACTGCTGAACACCGCCCGAACAAGGAGAGGAACCGAGTCGTGACATCTGCAGCTGCCACCACGACCTCAATTTTCTGCGACTTACGTTCCATCCCTGTAGTACAGTTGATAACCATTGCTATAAATGCAAAAAATCCAATCTTAGAAGGCCTAGAAGGCCAGCATCCCGGAGTCGCCTCTTCACTGCTGACGTTGAGATTGGTGTTTTGCGGGTACTATTTAATGAAGCTACCTGTTGAGAACTTGTGAGGCGTCTGTACACTCTTATGTACTTGTCCTCTTGCTCAGTTGTGCACTGGGGCATCCCACTCCTCCTATTCTGGTTAGAGCCAGTTTGCTCTGTTCTGTGAAGGGAGTAGTACACAACGTTGTACGAGAACTTCAGTTTCTTGGCAATTTCTCACATGGAATAGCCTTCATTTCTCAGAACAAGAATAGACTGACGAGTTTCAGAAGAAAGTTCTTTGTTTCTGGCCATTTTGAGCCGGTAATCAATCCCACAAATGCTGGTGCTCCAGATACTCAACTAGTCTACAGAATGGGAGTTTTATTGCTTCTTTAAATCAGGACCACAGTTTTCAGCTGGGTTAACAAAGTTGCAACAGGGTTTTCTAATGATCAATTAGCCTTTTAAAATGATAAACTTGGATTAGCTAACACAACGTGCCATTGGAACACAGGAGTGATGGTTACTGATTATGGGCTGTTTCCAGCTACAATAGTCATTTACAACATTAACAATGTCTACACTGTATTTCTGATCAATTTGATGTTATTTTCATGGACACAAGTACATTTCTAAGTGACCCCAAACTTTTTAACGGTAGTGTATATCTCTTGTTGGCCTATCCCTCTGCACTGGTACAGATCTACTACTCACACCACTCCTCTCAGGAACCCTCCCCCTTGACCCAACTTCCTCTACTTTCTTCACTGACTCAGCATATGACAACTTCTGCACTACTCTAACCCTGGAAACCTCAACCTGCCTCTCTTGCACGGGACATTTCTGATTCCCAGCCCCATGGGCACCCTTACAATTGACACATATCACTACTTTCCCCAATGCTACCTTTGTCTCATGCCCTTCTGCACACTTCTCACACCTAGGAACCTCCCTCCTATACACAGCTGCCACATGCCCATAACCTGTAACAACGTAATGTAATCGGCACAAAAGCTTGTACAGGATAACTTATATATCCTAACATCACTTTGTCGGGCAAAGACTCAACATCAAAACACAAAAGAACAAACAATGACTCTTCTGTTTCACCACTCACACCAACCTGTGTGCGTCACACCAAACGACGAGCATCACAAACACCGGAAATCTTCCCCTTCAGTTGGTCAACTTTTACATTTACTTCTACCCCAGTAATCCCTCCTTTCAATGGCGTCCTTTCAATTCACATTTCTTGCCCCAATTAATTTAATGCGGAACGCCTTCTCCCTCTAACCAGCAGAAACACAAACAATTATCACCAGACCACTTCTGGTTACCCTCACCGATTCCACAGCACCCAACTCTGCTTTCACCCACCCTTAAACCACAAATGGATCAGCCAAAAGGCAAGGGTCCACTTTTTCCAAAAACTTCACTCCTACTGTCACATACTCATCTTTATCCTGACCCTCGGTGCAAGCCTCGGGCTCCGAGAACTTCACCACACCTACCACATTTGACCTCATTCACTTCCATTTCTCTTCCTGTCTTCAGCTCACTCTACTTACACTTTCTACCATTCTTCTTTAACAAACCATCTCCTTTTTCCCGCCATTTTTAACCGACTCAAGCTCACCCTCTTCCTCCCTCTCTCTTTTAGACCTCCTCTGCCTCTCTTTTTCCATCCATTCCTTCTACATATTCCAAGTATACGTCTCCTTATGATAATACTGTAGTTCTCCTGACATGTATCTTGTTCTTGCCTTCGAGGGTCGTCATTTAACTGGCTGTCACAATCTCTGTACCCTCGGGATGTAGCACTCAACAGTGCATCCCAATTATAAAGCAGCTGCTTTGTCTTGATGTCCTTCTTTATCAAAAGCTACCACAACGCTTTTCCATTTCAAACAAGCCCGCTCTTCCAATCACCATCCACCGTCTCGCTTCATCTGGTTCGGAGGAAGATGTTTAGGGGTGGGTGTGCTGTTTGTTGACTATTTTTCTCCGCTCATACGGAGAAATTAAAGGGTATACTTAAATTCTGAATTATTAGGGGGTGCTGCAGCACCCTCAGCAACCATACTTCTCGTGGCTATGAACAGACGTCAGTTCAACCTCTAGTTTTGATTGCCATTTGGTTGGAAGTCAACTAACCTGAATTCAACATGAAATCAACAAAAAATGCACCATGTCATTGGATTTAGGTTAACATTTGGGTAAACATTTTTTTTCCAAATCAAATCAGTTTTGCAGTTATCCCATTACAAGTTTTGGTTGAAATTACTTGGAAATGTTGATTCAACCAGTTTTTGCCCAGTGGGTGGAAACTCGATAAAAACGAGCCCTGACTGGGAAGAATACGTTTTGAACGGTCATCTAAGTCGCAATTCCAAGTCGGAAACTCTGGAAACCTATTTGTAGAGCTCTAACTTTCCAACCTAAAGATCACTGACATTACAATTTGACCTAGGTTTTTCAGTCCCCAGTTGTCTTGAACTCATCATTAGTATATTGTTTGCCATTGTTTGTAGTGTTAATATGCTAACATGTAGTTGCTCAGTTGACCAAACCAATGTTGTAGCCATATTTATGTCAAGCTAAGTACTCAAGTCAAGCATTACAGTTATAATCACCAAGCATATTTTATTATGTGTCACTTGCATTTGGTTAACTTCTGAATTTGGCCACTAGGAAGCAGGCAAACACAACTGTCTTTGAGAGCTGGTAGTCATACCTGACATAGCTGACCAATGTGAAGGAGGCTGCTTTGGTCTGTGAGCTCAGGCTTCGTTGGGTCCTCCGAGCTGAGGTAGTCTAAATCCTGCCTGTCTGAAAGGCACCGTCTTTGTGTATGAAGACTGTCCACTTCGACAATCTCAAAATCTTTTTCCTGCTTCTCTTCATCCCTACTATTGATCCTCTGGAATGAGGGTGAGGCCTGTCTGACACGGTTGACCTGTGTGACACACACACACACACACACACACACCTGGTGAGAGGAGTAGGAAGACAGCTCAGAGTTCCATCAGACATCATCCAAAGTTCCAACAATCGATTTTGCGTTGCTGTCTCTCTTCTTCTCCATCGCTGCTCCTCACTTTGGTCTCCAAGCAATTAGCCTGCTAGCCTTCCACTGAGTGCACAGTGCTACATGTTTCCCTCCTCTCTCTCCCTCTTTTCTTGATAAATTCCTTTATCCCTCTCTGGAAAGTGCTTGGTGGCTTTGGCTGTCTGACACCCATAACCGAAGGTGTTTTAAAACCAACACTAATACCCTTTGTTATTCTGTAAAGGGCTGTTGTAGGGAGACAGCAATGGATTTGTGTCTGTGTGTGTGTGTGTGTGTGTGTGTGTGAGAAAAGGAGCGTTTACTTTGTGTGTGCCTGTGTACGCATGCACTCTGTATATGTCTGTGGGGATGTGTGTGTGTTTGTGTGCTTCTTTACTTCAGTCTTAAAGAACATTCACCAACCCTGAGGGTAGCTTTCTCTGTTCCCATAGTGAGAGGCTTTTTGCATCCTTCTGCTGATCTGGCAGGCTGCAGTACGCAATCACAGCTTTAGAGTGCTGAGCTTTGTGTGTGTGTTTGTGACTGTGTACTTTCACAGTCTATATCCATCAGGACTTCAGTGCAATGGTTTCCCTATGGATCTATAGCCAACACAAAGTCTTACAGTCAGTTAACTGGCTTATGATTGTCCATTCTTTCCTCAACAGCTTGCTCTATGGGTAATGGTCTTTTTCAGTTCGGGTGGACAAAAGCTATGTTCTGATGTTTGAAAATGTACCATAAGCACAGGGCCTTATACATTTGGGGTCCCGGGGAACCTATCTCCAGGGCCCCCCCCCCAACAGATTTTGGGGAAAATAGCTAACTTTCTGCATTTCAACACATTTTGCCATGGGGCCGAGAGAAAGATTTGCAGATTTATAATGCTATTCTACAATTTTTTTCACGAGGCTGAAAGCTCATTTTGCCGTTTAAAGCAAATTTCCTCATATTCTACACATTTTGCCATAGGGATGAGAGTACATGCCTGCTATTGTTCCAAATACCATAAAAATGTGGTTAGTGTGCAAGCTATAATCCATAATCACTATACAGTATCAAGTGTTTATGTGCACTGAACTCTTCTCTAACTATTCCTTTGTCTCCCAGTCCCAGCCAAAAATAATAAATCAATGAAATGGTTGCCACACGACTGTACAGTAAACAGCTCCCTGCTGTCTTTCTGCATGCGGTGACCTGCGAATAGGGGAGCACAGACGTGCTGCCTATGTGGCACTAAGCCACGCAGAGACTCGCTCGTCACAGTGCCAGCGACTGCGCTTGTGTAGAAACACAATATGGTCATCTTGGCTGGGCGCTCAGATAAACGGAGGTGGGGAAACAAACGCTTGCCAGCCAAGTTGTGTCATTCTTTGAAAAAAATTATTTCGCTCTCTCTTTCTCTACTCTCAGGCCATTCTCTGCAGGGAGCCGTGTGAGGAAGGAAATAGTCTTTCTGGACTGATAGGAAGGAGTGATCAAATGCACAGTGTTCTCAAAAACAATCCAACATTGTGACATTATTGTGTTTGATTTTTCAAGTTCTCAGATTGATAATGTATTTATTCCATTTCCCTTTTATATCCTACAAAGATTTTACTGTTTTATAAAGGAAACTTCTGGGAAAGATGAATCCATTAAGTAATAGTTGCATAATATATATTTTTCCCAGCAGTGTAGAATTGAAGCTGTGTCTTGTATAACAAATGAAAGCCATTATCACTTTTACATAATAGCGACATTAATAGAACTGATAACAGCTTTATCATCACCTTGATCTGTCACCCCTCTCTTCACTGGAATAATGGCAGCTAATATCATCTCTTTCCACAGAAAATGTTCTGATTAATATAGAATTGACATATCTGCCAGCCCTCCATAACGAATTGACATCATTAACTATACTGGACAGTGAGTAACTAGAGACAAACCATTCAGAACACACTATTATGTTCCCACAATATGTTCACATCAACACTGCTCTTTTATTCTGGTAATGATACACAGTGCTATTGGCATATATTATCATACGTCATTGGAATATATTTCTACACACTAGCACTTACCCTATATTGTCTACAATGTCAAAGGACATCTTAAAAAAAAAAAAAACATCAATCACTGTGTAGGGCAACTGCAGTGTTTATATATACACAGCAATGGCTGTAAGCAGTAACACACAACCACCTCTATTTCCATGTTTCTCACTGAACACTGAACACACCATGGAAGTCTTTTGTTAGAGGATTTTCATGTGTTACATTATCATTGACCACTGCATTCCGTTGCAAAAGTTTGGTTTAAGGTCTAATGTTTATGAAGTACACTTTACTTTAAGCCTGAGTGACAGGCTTAAAGCCCCATATAACTAATAACCAATTGGTAACTGATTATTCCAACTCTACACATACACACTGTACTCACCAAGAGGTTGTAACGCAAGGCTTTGAGTATATCCATATTCTTCAGTGATTCTCCAATGAAAATGTCTCCCTGTATGAACGTTAATTCACTTCTCAGGTAATCAGGTAGGTAGCCTAGTGGTTAAGAGCATTGAGCCAGTAACTGAAAGGTTGCTGGTTCAAATCCCAGAGCCAAATAGGTGAAAAATCTGTCAATATGCCCTTGCTCCTCCTGTAAGTCACTCTGGATAAGAGTGTCTGCTAAATGTAATTACACCTTCACCTGGACACACCTAATCCCTCCCCCTCTTTCTCTCTGAGGGTGGTTAAAAGGTGTGGAATATTCCACGTGATTGCTAAGTGACATCTCATTTCTCAAGGTACTCAATAGGGGAACAGCAGTTTTGAATGATGGTTTGAGCACAATTGATAGGTTCCTGTATGTCATTGATCATGTTTGATTGCAAGTATGTGTGCGTGCGCACATGTGAGTGTCTAGGCCTACTACAGTTCATGCATGTTAGAGGGAAGGAATCCCTTGCTCTAGACAGTCAAGGCAGACCTGCCCATTACACAGACCAACTGGGTACACACTGGTTGAATCAACATTGTCTCCACATAATTTCAATGAAATTAYGTTGAACCAAAGTGGAGTAGACGTTGAATTGACGTCTGTGCCCAGTGGGGAACCTTGGACTCTGACTTGATTACGTAAGACAATACAAAATGAGTACTGAAAAGATGGGCACTTGCATCCCAACTGCCACTTGTCAATACCCAGTTTACAGTTTTTGGACTTCACGCTCTCGGAAAAATTCTTAGACGGCCCGCACAATGATTTCAATGGAAGGAAAATCCCTGACTTCATTGACAATCACAGAGATGGAACATAGCTAGCTAGCTAGTGATTTTGGGCACAGATAAACAGTGTGTAGCCGCTTGTGCTTTATTTATGATAGTTTGACAGCTTGCTGATGATGAAGTTGTTGACATGTTCTCAGAAACCAGTCCTGCTCGCAGCCAGCAGCAGCTGACTCCATACTGTCTGCAGTGCACTGATTAATTTTTTCATGCACATTTTTTTGTTGAGAAATAGTGCACCAAACTCCTTACCTAGATGCAAAATTGCATGACTAAAAAATAATCAACGTCAAAATTAATCACAGATTTATTGATTTATCTTTATATTAAATCTGACTATTTTGAAGAAGTGGTAGTGACTATGTGGTTGTGTCACGTTCTGACCATTGTTCTTTTGTATTTTCTTTGTTTTAGTGTGGTCAGGGCGTGAGTTGGGTGGGTAATCTATGTTTTCTATTTCTGTGTTGGTTTTCTGTGTTTGGCCTGATATGGTTCTCAATCAGAGGCAGCTGTCAATCGTTGTCCCAGATTGGGAACCATATTTAGGTAGCCTGTTTTCTGTTGGGTTTTGTGGGTGGTTGTCTTCAGTCTTTGTGTGTAGTCACCAGATAGAACTGTTTCGGTTTTCACTTTTGTTGTTTTGTATTTGAAGTGTTCTGGTTTTTGATTATTATTAAATTAAGATGAACACTAACCATGCTGCGCTTTGGTCCTCTCCTTCCACCGACGAAAGCCGTTACAGGTTGCTACCATGACTCAAGAGGGACAAACAGCAGTAACTGCCAGGGTATGATAAAGCGAATATTACACACCCCAAAGACTTCCGGCCCTTCCTTGGACACTGTGCTATCTAACCTCCAAACGAGCTTCAATGCCATACAACACTCCTTCCGTGGCCTCCAACTGCTCTTAAACGCTAGTAAAACCAAATGCATGCTTTTCAACCGTTCGCTGCCTGCACCCGCGCGCCGACTAGCATCACCACCCTGGACGGTTCCGACCTAGAATATGTGGACATCTATAAGTACCTAGGTGTCTGGCTAGACTGCAAACTCTCCTTCCAGACTCATATCAAACATCTCCAATCCAAAATCAAATCAAGAATCGGCTTTCTATTCCGCAACAAAGCCTCCTTCACTCACGCGCCAAACTTACCCTAGTAAAACTGACTATCCTACCGATCCTCGACTTCGGCGATGTCATCTACAAAATAGCTTCCAATACTCTACTCAGCAAACTGGATGCAGTTTATCACAGTGCCATTCGTTTTGTTACTAAAGCACCTTATACGACCCACCACTGCGACCTGTATGCCCTAGTCGGCTGGCCCTCGCTACATGTTCGTCGTCAGACCCACTGGCTCCAGGTCATCTACAAGGCTATGCTAGGTAAAGTGCCGCCTTATCTCAGTTCACTGGTCACGATGGCTACACCCACCCGCAGCACGCGCTCCAGCAGGTGTATCTCACTGATCATCCCTAAAGCCAAAACTCATTTGGACGCCTTTCCTTCCAGTTCTCTGCTGCCTGCGACTGGAACGAATTGCAAAAATCTCTGAAGTTGGAGACTTTTATCTCCCTCAACAACTTTAAAAATCTGCTATCCGAGCAGCTAACCGATCGCTGCAGCTGTACATAGTCCATCTGTAAACTACCCACCCAATTTACCTACCTCACCCCATACTGCTTTTATTATTTACTTTTCTGCTCTTTTGCACACCAGTATCTCTTCTTGCACATGATCATCTGATGATTTATCACTCCAGTGTTAATCTGCTAAATTGTAATTATTCGATTTATTGCCTACCTCATGCCGTTTGCACGCATTGTATATAGATTCTCTTTTTTTTCTACCATGTTATTGACTTGTTTATTGTTTACTCCATGTGTAACTCTGTGTTGTCTGTTCACACTGCTATGCTTTATCTTGGCCAGGTCGCAGTTGCAAATGAGAACTTGTTCTCAACTAGCCTACCTGGTTAAATAAAGGAAAAAAAAAAAAAAAAAAAGACTCACATTTTCTTAATGAGCCACAGAAAAACACATGCAGAATCGGTTAGTTCAGCCGCTCTTTAATATATGTAGAATCATCTAAAGTATGTTGCCACGAGCAGCACCGCAGATATTGCGATGAGCGAGTTGCAAGACTTAGCGCTCACACAGTCACACACAGTATCTGCACATGTGCAAGGATTAGTTCGCTTCACACTGTTAGAGCGTAGTAGGTACGGGACCAAAACAGCTGAGAAGTTTAGCTTCATGTTTCAGCACTCTTAGTTGTTGCGGAATATGACCCACAATGCCGTTTACTTTGTGCAGCTATGTCATGTAGCGGAGTCTACTTTTAAATGTCCTTGAGAAAATGCAGAAATAGACTTGTCATATATATTTTTTTACAAGAAGTAGGCCAACTCTTGTTTGTTCCTCAAACTCAAGTGCTTTTTGTAAGACCTTGAGAAAATATAAACTTTCACACTCAAAACATAATGTAGACAGAAGAGTTCAAGATAGAGATCAACAGGCCTTTTCTTTCAGTCAACACTTGAATCATTTTTTATTTATTCAGAAAAGTTTTTTTCTAATTTCAATAAACATTTTACCAGATGCTTTTATCCAGTGCAACTTGGGTTAAGTGCAACAAGGGCACATCAACTGATTTTCACCTAGTCAGCTCAGGGATTCAAACAGCAACTTTTCAGTTACTGGCCTAATGCTCTTAACCACTAGGCTACCTCAAATATCATCTGATGAAACTTGAGGCAAGTGCTAGGACTGGCTTCTCTAGGGGCTGAGAATCTCTGGGATCTGGGGATGTGGAGGATGATGATGAAACATAACACTACTACAGGAAAAATACAACTAAACCCAATAAACTGTCAAACTTAAACTATGCATTTTCTGTGTACCAGTTGTGTCTGCAAAACAACATCCAAAGTCTGGCAGTGGAGGCTGCTGAGGGGAGGACGGCTCATAATAATGCTGGAACGGAACGAATGAAATGTTATCAAACACATGGAAACCATGTGATTCCACTAATTCCGCTCTAGCCATTACCACGAGCCTGCCCTCCCCAATTAAGGTGGCACCAACCTCCTGTTAAGTCTGGGTATATGAGAAAAGAGCTAGAGGTACTGGCATGTTTTTCCCCCTATGCTGAAAACACCCGTGATTTGTACTGTATAATTAGTGGGACTTGAGGGGTTGTGAAGCATTTGGCCCTTGTTCATTGAAATTAGGTTTTCAGTTTGATGGCAAAGTGCCATCATTGCAAATGGCTGCTCTTGAGGCCACAAGCAAAATCTCAGCGAGATGAATGGGTAGTCACGGTCATAAATTATTTCAATAGTCAGAATAGAGGCATACATGGGAGGGGAGATGGTAATTGAAGATAAGATCACATTCAGACAAATATACAAAATAATTATATATTTTTTTGCTGAGCAGGCATTGAAATTTAGGACAGCCCACACATTTTTGTATATTAAATAAAAAAGTTATTAAACTAGGACAGCGAGATTACAGGACTTTAATAATAATACCAATGATATTCATAACTATTACATACTGTAGTCATAATTTTAATACAGAATTTGCCATTAGTTCAAGTGTTGTTACAACACACCCTTTTTTATAGTACATGTTTTCTAAATTCACTGTCTTCACATTTATCTGCTTCAAGGCATTTATTTGTGCTCTTGTGCTCATCCTTAATATTATCATTATCGTTCTTATCATACTCACTCTAATGCGTTCTTGTCAGAGTTGCAACTTTTCCCCAGTTTTAGGCTCGCTATTGAACATTTACTGGTAATTGAACATTAACGAGCTGTTGTGAGACCTGCACTGTGTGAGTAATTGATTGTGATGGATGCGTTTGTAGGCATGTGTGTGTGGCTTGCTGCTGGTTGGGTGAGCGGGCAATGTGGAGCAGGCAGTTGCTGTTTCTGTGACTATGAAGCTGTAGCTACTCTACAAGCCTGTAGATGGGGGTGGTACTCTACCTCTCTGAAAAGACTTCCTGGTAACCTCACAGTTTATGTATTTAATTTTTTATTTAACCTTTATTTAACTAGGTAAGTCAGTTAAGAACAACTTATTTATAATGACGGACTACAGTTGAAGCTGCAGGGTATTCAGTCAGAGCTGCCAAAGGAAAGGGTTATGGACCACAGGGTGTTCAAAAGCTACAGGTAGGGGCTCTTATGGATTAAGCTTTAATGTGTGCTGCAGAGTTAAGGAGTAAGTCGATGACCAACAATGCCAGTGTAACAGAGGCCCAGTGCAGTCAAAATGCAGTTTTTCCGTGTTGTAAAATCAGCTGTCAAAACTAACACTGTTAAAGTTTGATCAGTGTTATTTCCTGATACAGTAGTTGCTGGTTGAAGATACAATCTACACAGGACCTTCTAATCAGCAGGTTTGCATGAGTGGAATTTCAGCTTTCCATTGTGACATCACCATGCGGTAAATTGGTTAATAGAGCAATAACAAAGAGTTCCAAACCTTTCTGCCAATAACAGCTAGTTTTCAGTTTCCCCCCTCCCACTCAGATCACTCCCACAGTCAGCAACATTCTTGCAAAATGTTTTTCTCCTAAAAATCTATTTTTGCCCATTTTAATAAAAATCGATAAAAAATTTGTCACAGGGGCCAAATACAACAGGTGTAAACTTTACCGTGAAATGCTTACTTACAAGCCCATTGCTAACAATGCAGAGTTAAAATGTAACACAATAACATAACAAGGCTATATACAAGGAGTACCGGTACTGAGTAAATGTGCTGGGGTACGAGGTAATTGAGGTAATATGTACAAGTACAGTGGCTTGCGAAAGTATTCACCCCCTTCACATTTTTCCTATTTTGTAGCCTTACAACCTGGAATTAAAATAGATTTTCACACCATGCCTACCACTTTGAAGATGCAAAATATTTTTTATTGTGAAACAAACAAGAAATAAGACAAAAAAATTGGACACTTTAGCATGCATAACTATTCACCCCCCCCCCCAAGTCAATACTTTGTTGAGCCACCTTTTGAAGCAATTACAGCTGCAAGTCTCTTGGGGTATGTCTCAATAAGCTTGGCACGTCTAGCCACTGGGATTTTTGCCCATTCTTCAATGCAAAACTACTCCAGCTCCTTCAAGTTGGATGGGTTCCGCTGGTGTACAGCAATCTTTAAGTCATACCACAAATTCTCAATTGGATTGAAGTCTGGGCTTTGACTAGGCCATTCCAATACATTTAAATGTTTCCACTTAAACCACTCGAGTGTTGCTTTAGCAGTATGCTTAGGGTCATTGTCCTGCTGGAAGGTGAACCTCCGTCCCAGTCTCAAATCTCTGGAAGACTGAAACAGGTTTCCCTCAAGAATTTCCCTGTATTTAGTGCCATCCATCATTCATTCAATTCTGACCAGTTTCCCAGTCCCTGCCGATGAAAAACATCCCCACAGCAAATCAAATTTTATTTGTCACATACACATGGTTAGCAGATGTTAATGCGAGTGTAGCGAAATGCTTGTGCTTCTAGTTCCGACAATGCAGTAATAACCAACAAGTAATCTAACCTAACAATTCCACAACTACTACCTTATACACACAAGTGTAAAGGGATAAAGAATATGTACATAAAGATATATTAATGAGTGATGGTACAGAACGGCATAGGCAAGATGCAGTAGATGGTATAGTGTACACAGGGGCCAAATACAATATACATACTATACATATGAGATGAGTAATGTAGGGTATGTAAACATAAAGTGGCATAGTTTAAAGTGGCTAGTGATACATGTAGTACATCAAGATGCAGTAGATGATATAGAGTACAGTATATACATATACATATGAGATGAGTAATGTAGGATATGTAAACATTATATTAAGTGGCATTGTTTAAAGTGGCTAGTGATACATTTTTACATAATTTCCATCAATTYCCATTATTAAAGTGGCTGGAGTTGAGTCAGTATGTTGGCAGCGGCCACTAAATGTTAGTGGTGGCTGTTTAACAGTCTGATGGCCTTGAGATAGAAGCTGTTTTTCAGTCTCTCGGTCTCTGCTTTGATGCACCTGTACTGACCTTCTGGATGATAGCGGGGTGAACAGGCAGTGGCTGGGTGGTTGTTGTCCTTGATGATCTTTATGGCCTTCCTGTGACATCGGGTGGTGTAGGTGTCCTGGAGGGCAGGTAGTTTGCCTCCGGTGATGCGTTGCAGACCTCACTACCCTCTGGAGAGCCTTACGGTTGTGGGCGGAGCAGTTGCCGTACCAGGCGGTGATACAGCCCGACAGGATGCTCTCGATTGTGCATCTGTAGAAGTTTGTGTGCTTTTGGTGACAAGCCGAATTTCTTCAGCCTCCTGAGATTGAAGAGGCGCTGCTGCGCCTTCTTCACAACGCTGTCTGTGTGGGTGGACCAATTCAGTATGTCCGTGACGTGTGCCTCGAGGAACTTAAAACTTTCCACCTTCTCCGTCGATGTGGATAGGGGGGTGCTCCCTCTGCTGTTTCCTGAAGTCCAAATCATCTCCTTTGTTTTGTTGACGTTGAGTGTGAGGTTATTTTCCTGACACCACACTCCGAGGGCCTCACCTCCTCCCTGTAGGCCGTCTCGTCGTTGTTGGTAATCAAGCCTACCATGTAGTGTCGTCCGCAAACTTGAGGTTGAGTTGGAGGCGTGCATGGCCACGCAGTCGTGGGTGAACAGGGAGTACAGGAGAGGGCTCAGAACGCACCCTTGTGGGGCCCCAGTGTTGAGGATCAGCGGGGTGGAGATGTTGTTACCTCCCTCACACCTGGGGGCGGCCCGTCAGGAAGTCCAGGACCCAGTTGCACAGGGCGGGGTCGAGACCCAGGGTCTCGAGCTTAATGACGAGTTTGGGAGGTACTATGGTGTTAAATGCTGAGCTGTAGTCAATGAACAGCATTCTCACATAGGTATTCCTCTTGTCCAGATGGGTTAGGGCAGTGTGAAGTGTGGTTGCGATTGCGTCGTCTGTGGACCTTTGGGTCGGTAAGCAAATTGGAGTGGGTCTAGGGTGTCAGGTAGGGTGGAGGTGATATGGTCCTTGACTATGCTCTCAAAGCACTTCATGATGACGGAAGTGAGTGCTACGGGGCGGTAGTCGTTTAGCTCAGTTACCTTAGCTTTCTTGGGAACAGAACAATGGTGGCCCTCTTGAAGCATGTGGGAACAGCAGACTGGGATAGAGATTGATTGAATATGTCCTTAAACACACCAGCCAGCTGGTCTGCGCATGCTCTGAGGACGCGGCTGGGAATGCCGTCTGGCCTGCAGCCTTGCGAGGGTTAAAACGTTTAATGTTTTACTCACCTCGGCTGCAGTGAAGGAGAGCCCGCAGGTTTTGGTAGCGGGCCGTGTCAGTGGCACTGTATTGTCCTCAAAGCGAGCAAAAAATTTATTTAGTCTGTCTGGGAGCAAGACATCCTGGTCCGCGACGGGGCTGGTTTTCTTTTTGTAATCCGTGATTGACTGTAGACTCTGCCACATACCTCTTGTGTCTGAGCTGTTGAATTGCGACTCTACTTTGTCTCTATACTGGSACTTAGCTTGTTTGATTGCCTTGCGGAGGGAATAGCTACACTGTTTGTATTCGGTCATGTTTCCGGTCACCTTGCCCTGGTTAAAAGCAGYGGTTCGCACTTTCAGTTTCACGCGAATGCTGCCATCARTCCACGGTTTCTGGKTTGGGAATGTTTTAATCGTTGCTGTGGGTACGACATCGTCAATGCACTTYCTAATGAACTCGCTCACCGAATCAGCGTATTCGTCAATGTTGTTGTTGGACGCAATGCGGAACATATTCCAATCCGCGTGATCGAAGCAGTCTTGAAGCGTGGAATCAGATTGGTCGGACCAGCGTTGAACAGACCTGAGCGCGGGAGCTTGCTTTTTTAGTTTCTGTTTGTAGGCTGGAATCAACAAAATGGAGTCGTGGTCAGCTTTTCCGAAAGGAGGGCGGGGGAGGGCCTTATATGCGTTGCGGAAGTTAGTATAACAATGACCCAAGGTTTTACCAGCCCTGGTAGCACAATCGATATGCTGATAGAATTTAGGGAGTTTTGTTTTYAGATTAGCCTTGTTAAAATCCCCAGCTACGATGAATGCAGCCTCAGGGTGTGTGGTTTCCAGTTTACAAAGAGTCAGATAAAGTTCGTTCAGGGCCATCGATGTGTCTGCTTGGGGGGGAATATATACGGCTGTGATTATGATCGAAGAGAATTTCCTTGGTAGATAATGCGGTCGACATTTGATTGTGAGGAATTCTAGATCAGGTGAACAGAATGACTTGAGTTCCTGTATGTTGTTATGATCACACCACGTCTCGTTAATCATAAGGCATACACCCCCGCCCCTCTTCTTACCAGAAAGATGTTTGTTTCTGTCGGCGCGATGCGTGAAGAAACCAGCTGGCTGCACCGACTTCCGTGAAGCAAAGAACGTTACAGTCTCTGATATCTCTCTGGAAAGCTACCCTTGCTCGGATTTCATCAACCTTATTGTCAAGAGACTGGACATTGGCGAGTAGTATGCTAGGGAGTGGAGCGCGATGTGCCCGTCTCCGAAGCCTGACCAGGAGACCGCTTCGTTTGCCCCTTTTACGGCGTCGTTGTTTAGGGTCGCCGGCTGGGATCAGATCCATTGTATTGGGTGGAAGGCAAAACACAGGATCYGCKTCGGGAGAGTCATATWCCTGGTTRTAACGATGGTGAGWTGACATTGCTCTTATATTCAGTAGTTCCTCCCGACTGTATGTAATGAAACCTAAGATTACCTGGGGTACCAATGTAAGGAATAACACATAAAAAAACAAAATACTGCATATTTTCCTAGGAACGCGAAGCGAGGCGGCCATCTCGGTCGGCGCCGGAAGTGATGCTGCCACCACCATGCTTCACTGTGGGGATGGTGTTCTCGGGGTGATGAGAGTTGTTTGGTTTGCACCATACATAGCGTTTTCCTTGTTGGCCAAAAAGAAAGAATTTTGTCTCATCTGACCAGAGTACCTTCTTCCATGTGTTTGGGGGGTCTCCCACATGCTTTTTGTGTTTGCTTTTTGTGTTTGCTTACCAAATGTGTTTGCTTATTTGTTTCTTTAAGCAATGGCTTTTTTCTGGCCACTCTTCCATAAAGCCCAGCTCTGTGGAGTGTACGGTTTAGTGGTCCTATGGACAGATATTCCAATCTCCGCTGTGGAGCTTTGTAGCTCCTTCACGGTTATCTTTGGTCTCTTTGTTGCCTTTCTGATTAATGCCCTCCTTGCCTGGTTCGTGAGTTTTAGTGGGCAGCCCTCTCTTGGCAGGTTTGTTGTGGTGCCATATTCTTTCCATTTTTCAATAATGGATTAAATGGTGCTCCGTGGGATGTTCAAAGTTTCAGATATATTTTTTTATAACCCAGGCCTGCTCTGTATTTCTCCACAACTTTGTCCCTGACCTGTTTGGAGAGCTCATTGGTCTTCATGGTGCCGCTTGCTTAGTGGTGTTGCAGACTCTGGGACCTTTCAGAACAGGTGTATATATACTGAGATCATGTGACAGATCATGTGACACTTAGATTGCACACAGGTGGACTTTATTTAACTAATCAAGTTACTTCTGAAGGTAATTGGTTGCACCAGATCTTATTTAGGGGCTTCATAGCAAAGGGGGTGAATACATATGCAGGCAACCACTTTTCCTCATTTTTTTAAACAAGTCATTTTTTTTCATTTCCCTTCACCATTTTGGACTATTTTGTATATGTCCATTACATGAAATTCAAATAAAAATCCATTTAAATTACAGGTTGTAATGCAACAAAATAGGAAAAACACCAAGGGGGATGAATACTGTTGCAAGGCACTGTAAGTAGGGGTAAGAGTGACTAGGCAATCAGAATAGATAATAAACAGTGTAGCAGCAGCGTGTGTGAAGGTGTGTCTATGTGTGTGTGTGTGTGTGGCATCAGTATGCATGTGTGTGTATGTGTTTGTTGGAGTGTCAGTGTAGTATGTGTGAGTTTGTGGGTAGAGTCCAGTGAGTGTGCATAGAGCCAGTTCAAGAGAGTCAGTGCAAAAAAAAGGGGTCAATGAAAATAGTCCGGGTAGTCATTTGATTAACTGTTCAGCAGTCTTATGGCTTGGGAGTAGAAGTTGTTCATGAGCCTTTTGGTCCCAGACTTGGTGCTCTGGTACCGCTTGTCGTGCGGTAGCAGAGAAAACAGTCTATGACTTGGGTGGCTGGAGTCATTTAACCTTTTTCGGGCCTTCTTCTGACACCACCTGGTATAGAGGTCCTGGACGGCAGGGAGCTCGGCCTCTGTGATGTACTGGGCTGTTTGCACTACCCTCTGTAGCGCTCTGTAGCGCCTTGCGGTCAGATGCCAAGCCGTTGATATACCAAGCTGTGAAGCAGCCAGTCAAGATGTTCTCAATGGTGCAGCTGTAGAACTTTTTGAGGATCTGAGGGCCCATGACAAATCTTTCATCCTCCTGAGGAGGAAGAGGCATGGTCGGGCTCTCTTCACGACTGTGTAGGTGTGTTTGGACCATGATGGGTCATTAGTGATGTGGACACTGAGGAACTCGAAGCTCTCAACTCGCTCCACTACAGCCCCATCGATGTAAATGGGAGCGTGTTCGGCACTCTGTTTCCTGTATTCTACGATCAGCTCCTTTGTCTTGCTGACGTTGAGGGAAAGGCTCTTGTACTGCCAGGTCTCTGACCTCCTCCCTGTATGCTGTCTCATCGGCATTGGTGATCAGGCCTACAACTGTCGTGTCATCAGCAAACTTAATGATTGTGTTGGAGTTGTGCGCGGCCACACAGTCGTTGGTGAACAGGTAGGGGGCTCCCGTGTTGAGGGTCAGTGCTAGCGGATGTGTTGTTGCCGACCCTCACCACCTGGGTGCGGCCCATCAGGAAGTCCAGGATCCAGTTGCAGAGGGAGGTGTTTAATCCCAGGGTCCTAAGTTTAGTGATAAGCTTAGAGGGAACTATGGTGTTGAACACTGAGCTGCAGTCAATAAACAGCATTCTCACATACAGTAGGTGTTCATTTTGTCCATGTGGTAAAGGGCAGTGTGGAGTGCAATAGGGATTGCGTCATCTGTAGATCTGTTGGGGCTGTATGCAAATTGGAGTGGGTCCAGGGTGTCTGGGATGATGTGCTACGGGGCGATAGTCATTTAGACAGGTTACCTTGGCGTTCTTGGGCACAGGGAATATGGTGGTCTAATTGAAACATGTAGGTATTACAGATTGGGTCAGGCAGAGGTTGAAAATATCAGTGAAGACACTTGCCAGCTGGTCAGCGCATGCTTTGAGTACACATCCTGGTAATCCGTCTGGCTCTTTGGCCTTGTGAATGTTAACCTGTTTAAAGGTCTTACTCACATCGGCTACAGAGAGCGTGATCACAACGTTGTCCGGAACAACTGGTGCTCTCATGCATGGTTCAGTGTTACTTGCCTCGAAGCGAGCATAGAAGGCATCTAGCTCGTCTAGAAGGCTCGCGTCACTGGGCAGGTCACGGCCGGGTTTCCCTTTGTAATCCATGTAAGTTTGCAAGCCCTGCCACATCCGACGAGCGTCAAAGCCGGGGTAGTAGGATTTGATCCTAGTTCCGTATTGATGCTTGTTCGTCGGAGGGCGTAGCGGAATTTCTTATAACCGTCTGGATTAATGTCCCGCTCCTTGAAAGCGGCAGATCTAGCCTTTAGCTCAGTATGAATGTTGCCTGTAATCCATAGCTTCTGGTTTGGATATGTATATACGGTCACTGTGGGGACGATGTTGTCAATGCACTTGAAGCCGGTGACTGATGTGATGAACTCCTCAATGTCATCGGATGAATCCCGGAACATATTCCAGTTAGTGAAATATATTATAGTAAGGTTCTTAATTGTAACCCAGAAATGATTTAATATTAATCTACAAATGGCTGCATTGGGCCTTTAATCTCATGCCACAGCTAGCTTGAAATGTTGCAGATGGAGACATCCAATTGGTACCTTTCGGGTGGCTCAAACGGTTGGAACATTGTCAAGGAGGGTGGTCACATGTGTTGGCAAAGCAGAGGTCCCGAGTTTGGTGCTCGCCAAAAGGCATGTAGGAGACCCCCCAAACATATGGAAGAAGGTTCTCTGGTCAGATGAAACTAAAACTGAGCTTTTTGGCCATCAAGGAAAACGCTATGTCTGGTGCAAACTCAACACCTCTCATCACCCCGAGAACACCATCCCCACAGTGAAGCGTGGTGGTGGCAGCATCATGCTGTGGGGATGTTTTTCATCGGCAGGGACTGGGAAACTGGTCAGAATTGAAGGAATGATGGATGGCACTAAATACAGGGAAACTCTTGAGGGAAACTTGTTTCAGTCTTCCAGAGATTTGAGACTTGGACGGAGGTTCACCTTCCAGCAGGACAATGACCATAAACATACTGCTAAAGCAACACTCGAGTGGTTTAAGTGGAAACATTTAAATGTCTTGGAATGGCCTAGTCAAAGCCCAGACTTCAATCCAATTGAGAATCTGTGGTATGACTTAAAGATTGCTGTACACCAGCGGAACCCATCCAACTTGAAGGAGCTGGAGTAGTTTTGCAAATGACTTAAATGTAAATGTAAGAATGGGCAAAAATCCCAGTGGCTAGACGTGCCAAGCTTATTGAGACATACCCCAAGAGACTTGCAGCTGTAATTGCTTCAAAAGGTGGCTCAACAAAGTATTGACTTGGAGGAGGGGGGGGGGGGGGGGTGAATAGTTATGCACACTCAAGTTTTCAGTTTTTTGCTTTTGTTTCACAATAAAAATATTTTGCATCTTCAAAGTGGTAGGCATGTTGTGTAAATCAAATGATACAAACCCCCCAAAAATCCATTTTAATTCCAGGTTGTAAGGCAACAAAATAGGAAAAATGCCAAGGGGGTGAATACTTTCGCAAGCTACTGTATATTCATCCTGAATTAAGTGTCTGAGCCGTGAGTTGAAGACCAAGGACGTTAGATTCCCTCACTCTCACCAAAAAATCAGTTAATCAGTTAA
This sequence comes from Salvelinus sp. IW2-2015, assembly GCF_002910315.2. Taxonomy (NCBI): domain Eukaryota; kingdom Metazoa; phylum Chordata; class Actinopteri; order Salmoniformes; family Salmonidae; genus Salvelinus; species Salvelinus sp. IW2-2015. The sequence continues at coordinate 11,443,170 of NC_036857.1, read as the reverse complement.
TCAGTTGTCTTCCTCAAATAAGGTGGATACTTTATTTGAGGAAGAGAACTGATTAAATATTTTATTAATCTTATGTGTTTTTACGTGTAAAAAAAATGGTAAACTTGAAACGTCAAGAACAGTAAAACTTTTGTCTTTAACAATATATTTTATCAATGGGAGTTGGAAAAAAGGTAGTTGCATTGATAACCACATCAAACCACATAAAAGTAACACAATAAAGATGGCACTTTAACAAGCCTATTTCACACCATAGCCTGCTGAACTTGCAAGATTTCAGCACAAATTAAAATGTGGCCCATGGATTGATGTTTAAGCATTATCTCAATAAGAATATGGCGTTCGACTAGCCACGTGCGAGGTGCATATGCAGTTACAAGCCTGCTAGAGTAAGGGGCAGGTGGATGAGCAATATCCACCTTCGTAGTACGGAGGAAGCCTGAGCTGGAATGTGAAGCTAACTGAAACTGGCTAGCTTTAGAAAACCCTGAGTAGATCTAGCTTCAATCGTAGTAAACCCCTCATCTGTGTATTTATTTAATGTGTCCTGCAGATTTAAGGAAGTCGATGACCAACAATGCTAGCTGTGTATCTATTTTAGACTCGACCAGTGTCCTATGACTCTAGCTGCCTCTTCACTTTCTCACCTCTCACTTTCTCTCTCTCTATTACCTTGTCTTTTCATCCTGTCACGTTCCTGACCTTATTTCCTTTGTTTTGTCTTTGTTTAGTTGGTCAGGACGTGAGCTGGGTGGGCATGTTATGTGTTTCTATGTTTGTTTAAATGGGTTGCCTGATATGGTTCTCAATTAGAGGCAGGTGTTTGACATTTCCTCTGATTGAGAACCATATTAAGGTAGGCTGTTCTCACTGTTTGTTTGTGGGTGATTGTTCCTGTGTCAGTGTTTGTGCCACACGGGACTGTTTCGTTTGTTAGTTTGTTCCGGTTCGTGCATTCTTCGTTGTCTGTAAGTTCTCATGTTCAGGTCTGTTTACGTCGTTTGTTGTTTTGTAATTCATCAAGTGTGCTTCGTGTTCGTCTTTCTTTAAATAAATCATTATGTCTTCATACCTCGCTGCATATTGGTCCGATCCATGCTCCTCCTCAGACGAGGAGGAGAACGAACGTTACACATCCCTTCTTTTTCTTTGCTTCACTCGTTAATCAGGCACGTTTTTCCCTCCCTCCCTACGTTTAGTTTGGCATTGGGCAAAGACCACCAATACCGACCTCCCAGTCACCTCACACTCTTGTCTCTTTTATCTGTCTCTGGCTGAGGCGATCATTGTGAAGGTTTTCTTTGAGCACAGATGGCGAGCTACAGGGAGCTACATGGACTACCCAGGCTAATGGCCAACTGCTAGCTTGCTAGCTCCTCTTTGTGTGGGCGTCTGGAGTTAAAGAGTAGAGATACTATGACAACCAGCAGAGATCAGGAATACAACAATATCAACCAAATTATAAATCATTCAGAAAAAAGTACAGTTATCACAGAGGAATGTTCTAATCTCATGATCCGGAAAACAAACAATTAGATTTGGAAATAAACAATGGTCTCATTAGCGAGACGTGATCATTTTGCAAAGAGGGTGATTAATTCAAGCCAATTGAAATGGTTTAGTTCTTGCAACAATTGGTCAGGGACAGAGCTGAAATGGGCTTGACTGTTATGAAGAAATAATATTCTACACAGAGGAAAGACGTCATGGTTTGCGTTGTTGTGGTGAATTGTCACCGTCTCTCCATCTATCGTCAGCAAAAAAAGAAAGTCCAGCAGAACCTTTGCCAATTAACAATTGATCCCCATGCTTGAGATGTTCAATAAGTGCAGTTCATCCGAGTGTCAGTGCAGCCATGAATATCCACAATTCATTGTCTGAGCTCGGTCGGCCATAATAGAGAGAAAGGGGTCAGGCAGAGACAAACATCAGGAGGACAGAAGTTCATGATGAACTTTGATCTTCTGATTCCCTGTCAGCTCCAAGTTTCATGTTCCCCATCATACAGTTGAAGAGGTAATTTGTTCTCAAACAGAAAAAGCAACAAAAAGAGAATCATCTCACAAGGAGGAGATCTGCCACTCTTTGTCTTCAGTAGGCTATGGCAGAAAGCAGCCAGCTCTTCCCTACTCTCGGTTAATGACTGCTTGACTGAGTAGGGCAATTACCGAAGATAGATTCCATTATACCATTTACATTGCTCTAAATTAGATTACCTAGAATCTGTTCTATTTGTGGACGATGGTTGGGTAGTAGAGTACGACAAGACAAAGATGCACATTATAGATGTAAGCCCGAAGGAGCTCAGAGAACCTGTGGTTTATATGGGATTTATAACGAGGAACTACTTATCTTAATTGCTGATTTAATGTGTTGAGTTTCTCTACATTCTCTCTTTGTTTGACCCTGTTGGCTATTTCTGTGTCCATCTGTTCCTCTCTCGCTTTCTCTATTTTGGCAACACTGCAAATTTTCAAAAGGGAAGTCATCTTAGATTGTCAGTCATTTTAGCTTAATGTTAACAAATAACACAAAACTGTGGAAAACTATGGAGTTTGGAAACACTAAATGACAGAAACAGAGGAGTAGCTAGCAGGCAGACCAACCATGATGACTGTACTGTGTTACTAATTAGCAGAGATCAATCAGGTGAGTGTAGGAGCACCCACTCCAGGGAGTTAGGCAATGGGTTAATTATGAATTAGACTGGGACTGCCCTCTGGCTGAAATATATAACAGTATCATCATATTTACTCATGAACAAACCTACATGATCTTTGTATGTGAATACTCTTCTGCCTTATAGAACAATTTGAATTTGAAAAATGGGTAAGACATGAAGGAGTCGTCTTCGTGTTGTGGATGATACAGGCGAATAAACTGTTATATGCCAAACGATGTTAAAGAAAACATCTGTTACCCTTTAAGGATTAGTTCTCACCCATCACGCACCCCTCCCAAACATCCTGTCTGTACTGTCAGACACATCCTTATTGTACTGCTCATCATATTCCATAATTACCTCTATTTTCTACTTGCTGCTGCATCACTCAAACATTGTGCTTTAAGTAAGTGGAGTTCAAGTGAGAGGCACCTTGTCAAAACTCCTAATTGAAGGAGGTGATGGGGTTGGATGAGTTGCTATGACACCAGAATGGGATTTGATTACTCAGCTATGACAGCACTGAAGGCTTCTTTAGAAAAATCTCAGAGGTAGACAGACAGGAAGGTATGGTGAGGATTGTGTGATAAAAGCACAGGTATGACAACACAACAGGCTGAGTTACAGAGCTGATTACAGAGAACTCAATCCCCTATGATGCTGCACTCTCACAGCAAAACACTGCTCACTGTGCTGTGTGCCCTCACTTCAACAGGAGCAAGTCCCATCACATATGACACCATAATGCTATTACATTAGTTAGTTAGGGGCTTAGAATAGACTGGAAACGAGAAGGGACTGTATTTGCAGACAGTATATTCACTACATTCGGGCAATGTAACTTGTCTCAGACTTTCACTCAGGTTATGCCTTAGATATTTTCGGTGTTTTTGACCAAGGCCTCAAATGTCTAATGATTTACCATTCTATTTTATTTTAAGACAGATTCACAAAGTTTTTTTTGCATGCAACAGCCATTACCAAACAAACAAAGCCCTTGTATGGCCATGTTGTGACAAAACTGGTTATTGTATGTAACACCAACAAGCTGTGAGTTATTCTAACAGGCAACATACAGCTGGTGAGCCATATCTCACACACAGAGATAAAGGGTGAATTATTCCACCAGGATTCCCACCGTGTTGTGTCAGAGAGGTGACATTTAACAGCGATATGCGCTGAGGAGGAAGCTGCATTTTCTCACTGGAGATGATTAACAGAGCACTTGAGTTGGGAGAGTTATTGAGAGTTATTATTATCACGCTCCTCAGCCTAATGGTCAGCCAGAGGAGAGGAGCTACCTGTGTCTTTCTATTACTCCCTCCCTCTCTCTATCACACTCTCTATCACACTCTTGCTGCTCGTTCACCTCTCTCTGTCTTTTCTCTCTTCTGCTAATTTCTACATCACCCTCTCTTCCTATTTCTACCTCCATTCTCTCTATCCATCTTTCCTCACCGAGAGACAATACAGAGCACAGCTTTGTCTTTGCGAGTGTGAGGGGAGAGGAGAGGAGGGGGGGAGTTAGAGGGAGGGTGGAGTAAGGACTCTGCGAGTGCGCTGTGGATAAATAATCATATTTTTATGCACCCACAATGCTGGAAAAGCACCATCTGGGATACGCATTGGATTTGCATTACAATATAAATGGGAAGTTGCTGGAGCTGAAAGGGTGATATGGAGTCATTCAGCCAGCCACCCTCACTCCCTGACAGGTTGCGTCTCCCTCCCCGCTCCCGTGTGCTGCCGCAGCTCCCCGGAAGCAGACAGACACTAGGCGCTTTGTTGGCAAGCGGCACGCCGTCATACTTTCCTTCGCTCTTCTGCCTCTTCCCCCACCCTTCACATTCATCCCTTGTCTTTTTGCTCGTCTTCTTCAAATGCCACATTTCCACATGCGTCGCGCACAGTGCAGCCCCGATAGCGTATGCATCAATGGCTTCCTGCTTAGATGTGATCTTCAGTGAACCTTGTTCATAGACAAGAGGGTGTGAGGGGGAGGAATGGGAGGAGGTGAGGGAGAGAGAAGGTGGTGACAACAAAAGTGTTTTGAGGGTGCAAGAGAGGAAAGAAGTAAGGATGGTTCGGGAAATGACAGGATGCAATGGGGGGGTTCAGTTCTTCAATTTTGTGCAAGATATAAACAAAACTCAACATATTTCGAACATCTCCAACTCCAGCTAACAGGTAAAAGAGGATGGACATGGATTATATAGGATCTAGTCAATAGGAATGGAAAGCTAGCTGAATACCAATCATGGTCACAGTAAACAAGTCCAGCTTCTGCCTGGCAGTTTGCTAAATAAAGGTATTTCTGTTTTGCTAAGTACATTTGGAAGGCAGAGTAGATGACAATGCAGAGCATTGAGAATTGAGATGATTCACAATAGCTTAGTGTAGATGATGGATATTATAAATGGACACATGGCGCGCACACACACATTCACACAGCCCCCCCATCATCTATTCTCTATTTCAGAATTGTTCTTATTTTTGCAGACTCTCTTTGTCTCTCTCTCTTTGACTTTCTACATTATCCCCCATCTGTGTCCTTCTCCTCTGTTTTATTTTATCCCTTTCCATTTTCTCTCTCTTCATCCATCAAAGCCATCTATCCTCCCATCTCACCCCTCCCTTTCTCTCCCATCTTGAAACCATTGGAGGCTGGTGCCTCGAAAAATTTAGGAGGTTGGGAGACCGACGGTATAGGCTCGGACTACACAGAGACAACAAAGTATGTTTCAGAAAACGTCAAAGGCAAATTATTTTAACCTAAAACATTTAATAAAGTAATTTCAAGTAAAATATTATGGGAATGGGAATGAGAGGTCTACTTACACAATGTTGGGAAGGGATCACAGCAGTGATTGAATGAGGGTATCAGCCATGAGGTGTTCAGAGGCTTGACTTCAGTGCAGGACAGGGGTTAAGGTGTTCAGAGGCTTCATGCTCATCATGGATGGTTGTTGCAGAAGAGCTCAACTCTTCCACTGAGGGAGGATCTGACTGGGAAAACACAAAACAATAACACAACAGTTAGACAACAAAAAAAATCGCTAAGAATTAGTTAGTCCAAGCAAAGATTAAAATCACATTCATCTCTAATAATGTGATTGTGTTTGTGTATGATCGACCCAGTTTTGTGTTATTTGTTACAGTAATGAGAGAAAATTGATAGGGCTACTCACAGTGCTTGGAGAGGAAACATTCAATGTGCCAGTGGATGAGAGGGCAAATGAGACATGGCTTCAGTTCATGTCAGGAGAGAGTTGACACTGGTGTTGGAGTGTAGTGGTCATTACCTCTTAAATCAGGGACCAGGAGGGGAATACAAACAGCAGATACGTTCCATTTCAGCAGCGCCATCACAGGTTTGGGCAACACATTTCTTCATGAAGTTAATCTTCAGAATTCACAAAGTCAAACACTGCGTATAGAGAGACTGAGCATCTCGCACACTTGACACATCAAAATAGCCCAAGAAACATTCCTGAATAAAGCCCTGATCATCTACATACCTGACGATGGCTGACAGCTGATGTCTGTGGTTTCATCCATTTGCCACAAAAAAATGCTGCCAACCTCTCTTTTAATAGTTAGTGAGATGGTAGCTATCAAATCATTCTGAAATTATTTTGATATCCCAGAGAAGACAGTAGAAACATCCATATGCTCAGCAAGTAAAGCATCATAACGTGCAATTACCTCTACAAGCTCTTTGTACTATAGTTGCCCTTGTTAGCAAGACTTTCCCTCTCATCGTGCCCCTAAAAGCCAACTCTTACATGCCCAAAAATACAGTAGTGTCGATAAGCTGCTTGAGAACATTCCTGTTTCTTCTTACCTTCTCGTTGTGTTGCACAGTTTGAATACGCAGAGCTTCGTTCATTACATGATCGATGAGGTCTTTTTTTCCAGAAGTATAAATCTAATGTGGTCAAATAATGGGGTTCTTCAACAAAAAATCCACTACATTGTCATTAGCTTAAGCTAGCCCTTCTGGCGAAGAAAACTGCACTAACTCGACACAAAAATAAAGTTATAAAACCAAGAAAACCAATATATAATCTACCTCCTCCATCTCCTGTAGTTTGAAGAGACTAATTTGAATGGCATAATATCCCAAAAATGCTCAATTATCACTAATCACTATCTCAATCTCTCAACCTATCCAACAATGTCACTAACTCACCAAGCTTCCAAATCACACATCCATAGTACCATATTCATTCTCTGATCCTTTGATTGGATAGACAACATGTTAGTCCATACTGCAAAAGCAGTCTTCTGGAAGTTGTCATAATTACCATGTATGTCTATGGAAGGGGGTGAGGAGCATGAGCCTCCTAGGGTTTGTATTGAAGTCAATGTAGTCAATTTCACTCTCTGAAATGTAGCACCCACCTGGGTGATGCTTCGGCGACTGTAAAAGCGGCAGTAAGACCACCACACCTCAGCAGCAGTCCTGAAAATCCCCCTATGATCAGGTGTTGCTGCTGCATCATTCAAATCGAGCTAGCTAGCTAGCGAAGCCATATATAAACTGACTTGCCATAATTGCCTTACCTCCTCACGCCATTTGCACACACTGTATATAGACTTTCTTTTTTTCTATTGTGTTATTGATAGTACGCTTGTTTATTCCATGTGTAACTTTGTGTTGTTTCTGTCACACTGCTTTGCTTTATCTTGGCCAGATCGCAGTTGTAAATGAGAACTTGTTCTCAACTAGCTTACCTGGTTTAATAAAGGTGAAATAAAAATTTAATTAAAAAAATCAGTCTTGCAATTCCGTGGGTCACCACCAGATATTACAGTTAATCCTTCAACAAGTTATCAAAAATGAAGAAGTTGATACAAAAATGCAATAAACACTTAAAAGCAATCAAATATGTAAAATATTTACAGAGCTCTCTGCCCAGGTTACCTCATGGCACTATGGCAACCACAGAATGTATAGTTTTATCGTATAGTTTTATCTAAAAAGGATAAATTGATATAATGTTTCATAATTTTTTTCCTTCTGTAATTCACTGAATAGGACAGTCCTCCCCTTCGTCCTCTGAAGAGCATTCCGTTGCATGTCTTTACTTCACACGTTGAAGTTGCGTATCATGACAGTCTACAAATAGATTGTAAATACTTTATATAAATTAGCACCATTACTCATGATGGCATGGCACCCATGCTGGCATCCTGAAGATGTAGATTTGAATGGTGTTCAGATGATGACTGGCTCTGCCGTAGCCTTGTTCTGAAGAGGCACTGATCCTGATGGTAATATCTCTAAGTGATGTATTGTGTTTACTGGTGCGCCATAAGAGATGTAATCAAATTATAATTACATTTTAAGAATGAGCTTGTTGATTTAAACACATCACCAGCTTCCGCTTTCAACTGTCAGAGTTGGGGTTTGTCTTTTATATGAAATACTGTAAGTCCTATACTGCTCACCCAGGATAGGATTACTCATCAAATTTTAACACTACATGAATCATTTACAGTGCAGTCTTATACTCAGCTGGCCCCTCCCTGGATTTTGTGATAAACACTTTACAACAAAGCTTTCTTAGTGTCCAACAAGCTTTCTCTGCCCTTAACCTTGTTCTGAACACCTCCAAAACAAATGTCATGTGGTTTGGTAAGAAGAATGCCCCTCTCCCCACTGGTGTGATAACTACCTCTGATAGTTTAGAGCTTGAGGTAGTCACCTCATACAAGTACTTGGGAGTATGGCTAGACTGTACGCTTTCCTTCTCTCAGCACATATCAAAGCTGCAGGCTAAGGTTAAATCTAGATTTGGTTTCCTCTGTTGTAATCACTCCTCTTTCACCCCAGCTGCCAAACTAACCCTGATTTAGATGACCATCCTACCCATGCTAGATTATAGAGATGTCATTTATAGATCGGCAGGTAAGGGTGCTCTAGATGTTCTTTGCCATTTGGCCATCAGATTTGCCACCAGCTAGTGACTGGAACGAGCTGCAAAAAAACAGTAAAACTGGACAGTTTTATCTCCATCTCTTCATTCAAAGACTCAATCATGGACACTCTTACTGACAATTGTGGCTGCTTCGCTTGATGTATTGTTGTCTCTACCTTCTTGCCCTTTGTGCTGTTGTCTGTGCCCAATAATGTTTGTACCATGTTTTGTGCTGCTACCATGTTGTGCTGCTGCCATGTTGTATTTCTACCATTCTGTGTTGTCATGTCTTGCTGTCATGCTATGTTGTTGTCTTAGGTCTCTCTTTATGTAGTGTTGTGGTGTCTCTCTTGTCGTGATGTGTGTTTTGTCCTATATTTTTATTTTATTTTAAAATGTTTAATCCCAGCCCCCGTCACCGCAGGAGGCTTTTTGCCTTTTGGTAGGCCGTCATTGTAAATAAGAATTTGTTCTTAATTGACTTGCCTAGTGAAATAAAGGTTAAATAAAATAAATAAATACAAAMTCAAATTTGAACACTACATGAATCATGTATTATTCCCAGAGGAAACATGCAAACAACTGAACAAAGTCCAACAAATTCCAACTCTTAATTCTGTAATGACATGTTTGACCCTGTTTGTAAGGCATGGCATGTCACAATGCAATTTTGGTAATGGAAAAATTTGACATTAATCAAATCAATTATTAGTGTATAACGATGAAGTGCCACAGTTCAAAGTGCCACAGTACTTTGTTTTGTCCTTTTTGAACCCATTTCAGTCAGTATGTCAGCATGCAAAGTCATTCAGCGAGGAGGCATGCACTTTTACATTTTTGATTGTTTGCTTATTGGTTCTTAGCTTTAACCTGGTAACTATGGACTATTGTCGAAATGGTAATTTTTCATGCATCCTCTGCCATACATACAGTATTATGTAAATTTGAACATGAATTTAAGACTCCCATTCACACCTGCTTTTCTTCCTGGGGCTAGTCATGAGGGGTAAAGGACAGTATTTCACTGCTTTTAATAGAAGTAATAACAGGAGTAGGAGACTTACCTTTTCTTACAGTGGCTCAGAGGCAACGCCAGGGACTTTTCCTATTCTATTCATCCTGTATGTCTGTCTGTGCAGCAGTGGAGACCTTTCATTCGGCCACTCCATTGTTTTCTGCTCGGAATTCGAGAAACTCTTTCCTTCTGGGAAAAAAAGAGAAAAGAATGAAGGCTTTTGTTGGACACTAGGCGGCTTTTGAAATATCATATATTAAGGAAATACATTTTTTTTTTTAATGTGCAGCGGCAGCTGAGTTTGAATGAGAGCGATAAATGTAGCGAGGGAAGATAAAACTCATTAAACCACAACCATTCTACACTGAAAGATAATTCATGCATTCACTCTCCTCCCACAAAAAGAAAAATGGAAAGAAAAGAGAAGGGAGATGATGGCCATGGAAAGAATTTTAAAAAGTAAGAGGCAATTTAAAAAAAAATGGAATTATGAGAATTATTCACAGTTTCAGCTCACAAAACAATAGAAGAGAGAGACTAAACATTTTTCTATGCTTTCTCTCATCTCACTACCATAGATAATCTCTCATTATCAGGAAATTGATTTGAGAATAGTTTCTTACATTGTTCAGAGGAGTCTTGTCATTTTCTGTATTTAGGTACTGTTTTCCTTCTTTGCTGCAGTGCATTTATACAATATGTAAGAAATTCAACATCTTTACCTCATCTTTGGTATGTTTTCTTGGGGCAAAAGGCAGAAGCGAACAATATTATGCATAAAACGGCAGTGAAACAAATGTAAACAATAATCAAATTCATGTTTATCAATTAAACAAGGACTATTACATTTGTGATTCGCTGAATGTTCTATTGCTGCTAATGCCTCTCTCTCTGTTAATGACGCTTAATGGCCTCTTGAAGTGTTGACATAGAGCATTTTACCCACCATGCTCCTAGATAAAACATGGATAATGTCTATGCAGATTGCACATGATCATAACCTCTGTAGCTCTAATGGTTTCCTGAATGCCAAACATTCAGGCGTCAGGTTATTGGCTTTAAAGCTTTCATTTTCAAGATGACTATCACTTTTACAGTCTGCTGTGCAGATTTTTTGGGGATTGTTTCGTTAGTGTCTGGGCTGATCTCAGAACTGTATTAATTGCTAGCGCTCTCTACCAGAATCGCTTCATTTAAAAGGTCTGGCTAATTTAATGGGTCATATAATTAGCTTTCTGAAGTGCTGTTGGGTGCCAAACATTACAGGCACTCATCATTAGGGATAAAAATACTTTTCTCTCTTGGTGCTGTAGTGTCTTGGTTGACATATACAGGCGCGTAATGTTCTTGTGTTGAGGCAGGCTGTCCTTCACACATCGACATATTACTATTTGGCGATTCCATGCCAGCTGGAGCGTAAAATATTTTTGTGATCTCAGATTATTCTGGCAATTCTCACATAGATGCTTCTTGGGAGGAAGCATGTTTAACATGCTTTTTAAATTTTTATCCCTAACAATTTTTTGTTGTTGAAAATCCCGCTTTAGACCTATAAGACCCTATGAACCGTAGATGATACAGACAACATCATGGTGTCATTATACTCCTTATAGTGCTCTCTCAAATATGGAGGAAGTCTAGATTCCCGAAATGCACATTCTAACATTCATTTTTCAACATAAAAATATTAATATCTTAAATCTACCCTTTTAGATTTTGCTTATTGTCAGACATGCAGTGCCTTTGGAAAGTATTCAGACCCCTAGCCTTTTCCCACATTTTGTTACTTTACAGCCCTTTTCTAAAATGGATCAAATGGATCAAAATCCTCAGAAATCTACACACAAGACCCCATAACGACAAAGCGAAAACAGGTTTTAAAAATTGTTTGCAAATTTATTAAAAATAAAAAACAGAAATTGAGCTCAGGTGCATCCTGTTTCCATTGATCATCCTTGAGATGTTTCCACAACTTGACTGGAGTCCACCTGTGGTCAATTCAATTGATTGGACATTATTTGGAAAGGCACACACCTGTCTATATAAGGTCCCATAGCTGACAGTGCATGTCAGAAGAAAAACCAAGCCAGGAGGTCAAAGGAATTGTCTGTAGAGCTCCGAGACAGGATTGTGTCGATGCACAGATCTGGGGAAGGGTACCAAAAACATTCTGCAGCATTGAAGGTCCCCAAGAACACAATGGCCTCCATCATTCTTAAATGGAAGAAGTGTGGAACCACCAAGACTCTTCCTAGAGCTGTCCGACCAGCCAAACTGAGCAATCGGGGGAGAAAGGTCCTTGGTCAGGGAGGTGACCAAGAAGGCGATGGTCACTCTGATAGAGCTCCAGAGTTCCTCTGTGGAGATGGGAGAACCTTCCAGAAGGACAACCATCTCTGCAGCACTCCACCAATCAGGCCTTTATGGTAGAGTGGCCAGACAGAAGCCACTCCTCAGTAAAAGGCACATGACAGTCTGCTTGGAGTTTACCAAAATCCACCTAAAAACTCTCAGACCATGAGAAACAAGATTCTCTGGACTGATGAAACCCAGATCTTTGGCCTGAATGCCAAGCGTCACATCTGGAAGAAACCTGGCACCATCCCTATGGTGATGCATGGTGGAGGCAGCGTCACGTTGTGGGGATGTTTTTCAGCGGCAGGGACTGGGAGACTTGTCAGGATCGAGGCAAAGATGAATGGAGCGAAGTACAGAGAAATCCTTGATGAAAACCTGCTCCACAGCGCTCAGGACCTCAGACTGGGGCGAAGGTTCACCTTCCAACAGGACAACAACCCTAAGCACACAGCCAAGACAACTTAGGAGTGGCTTCGGGACAAGTCTCTGACTGTCCTTGAGTGGCCCAGCCATAGCTTGGACTTGAACACGTTCAAACATCTCTGTAGAGACCTGAAAATAGCTGTGCAGCAATGTTCCCAATCCAACCTGCTTGAGAGGATCTGCAGAGGAAATTGGGAGAAACTTCCCAAATACAGGTGTGCCAAGCTTGTAGCGTCATGCCCAAGAAGACTTGAGCCTGTAATCACTGCCAAAGGTGCTTCAACAAAGTACTGAGTAAGGGTCTGAGTAAAAAATATATAAGTTTGCAAAAATTTCTAAAAACCTGTTTTTGCTTTGTCATTATGGGGTATTATGTGTAGATTGATGAAGGCAAAAAACGATTTAATCAATTTTAGAATAACAAAATGTGGAAAATGTCAAGGGGTCTGAATACTTTCCGAAGGCACAGTACATGTATTGTTTGTAACAATATACTTTTAAAACATGTCAAGTTTCCAGAGTTGGCATGGAATTGGCCTATTGGCTTTGTTTAGGTATTCTTTCAGCCCAGAGTCAATTCTAGTCAATCCTGTTTGCTTTTTTAAATCTTCGCCATCAGCCAATAGATCCGCTATCAATACTGGGTGTTAAATGTGGATAATGATTGGTGTAGACGTATGGATCATAAATCAAAGTGTGTGTTCACACGTCTCCACTCGAATGCATCCTATCTAAATTGTGTAAATAAAACATTGTTAGAGGAGGCGCAGAAGACGGAGCACGACACCCAATCATTTGTTTTGCGTACAATGAAATCTGAGTGAAACGTTAAATAAATTAGAGTAGAGGAGAAACGCGGGCATGCACAGTCTTGAGTTGGAGTGTCAACAACACGTCAGTTTGACTTTTTAAACGAGCATTTCCAGGGAATGAGTATGCCTTTGTTGTTCTATGAATGTTTACTTCCTGGTACTGTCACGATGCAGACAGAGATCAGTGGAAATAACAAAGTGAATCAGTAAAGAGTCCTACACACAGGGACTCTGTGCCCTATGCTGTCATTCCACACAACAGGGTAACCACAAGTCTGCATTCTTAGTAAACATTTCAGCACAATGCACCAATCACTAAAACATGGCATGATTGGTTGCCAAGGCAATCAACAAAGGTCATTGGCACATTTTAGTTAACTTTGAATTAGATTCATTTGTGGCGGCACAGTACGTAGGGAACCAAAGCCGAATGACAGTTTGGAATGAATTCCACCTAAGTGACAGTACTCTCTCTGCTTCCCTAGCTTAGACGTGGTCTGATTGAAGGGGAGAGAAAGTGAAGGCTATTTCCTTTTATTACCACTTTACTTTCTCCTCCTTCATTCTATGCCCATCTGTATTGCCCCCCTCTTCTTGCTTGTGTGTATGTGCACTTGTGCGTGTGTCAGTGGAGGCTCTTCAGAGCAGGAAGGGATGGACCATCCTCCTAAGTGAATTTCATAAAAATAAAAATAGTGAAACCTTTTAAAAGGTATCCTTTTTAGATATAACTATATAAAATATATTCACGTCACCAAATAATTTGATTCACTGTTTGCAATGAAGGTCTACAGTAACCTCAACAGCATTCTGTAGGGTAGCACCATGGTTTAGTCAGAGGACATCTAGCTTCCTCCGTCCTCTGGTTCAATACCTAACCTAGTAGGCTCATGGTTCTCACCCCCTTCCATAGACTTACACAGTAATTATGACAACTTCAGGAGGACAGCATGAACTGACGTGTTGTCCACACAATCAAAGGATCAGAGAAGGAATCTAGTATTGAAAGCATAAGCACTGCAGTGCTTAAAATGTGGTGAGTAGTTGACTCAAAGAGAGAGAAAGACAATAGTTGAACAGTTATAAACAAATTAATTTCTTCAGAGAGCGAGAGAGAGCTAGCTATATTCAGTCTTTTTTGGGGGGGCTTTCACTTTCACTTACTTAGCTAGCAAATGCATCTAGCTAGTTTAGCCTACTCAAACACCCAGCTAAGACAGAGGGATGCTACGTTAGCTAGCTGGCTATGACTATTCAACACTGGAACTCTTCTAAGTCAAGGTAAGCTTTTGGTGTTACTTATTTATAGGCCCGCCAGTGTAACTGCTAACTTGCTTACTGATTGTACACTGTACTGCATGATTGTAGCGGGATTACTAACACGTTAGTTCTATTAGCTAATATAATTAATTTAGCTAATATGGTAACATTGACAACGATGTTGGCTGCGTGTAGTGGTTATGATACGAAGGTTTGGCTTGAATTTTTTTTTGTTGCCTAGTCACAGACAGGTGATGCGTTGTACATTGAAGTCTACAAATGAAGAGAAAAGGTGAGAGGAAGAGAGTGCGTAGATGCGAGAAGGAACGCAACAAGCTGTTTGTATGTGGCTATGAACATGAACATGTGATCAGGTTGTTGTATTCATTCTGCCGATACTGTTGAAAACTATTTCTTAAACGGAAGCAAATGGAACGAAGCAGGGATAAACATACCTGATGTTACATTGAACTGGGTGAATGGAATATGAATGACAGTCATCCAATATGCTGTAATAGAAATAAGGCCATGCTCATAAAAAAATGTATTGTCCTCCCTCATCTTAAACGGCACCGAATGCCACTGGCGTGTCTGTGTGTAGTCTGTGTGCAAGATAAGGCTTCTGGCTACACGTGATGGTAAATGTGTTTTCTCTCGCTCTGTCCTCTCCTGATGCTTCGTCCTATCCTGGGGTTGGAGGGTCTACCGGTATAGTACATCTTAGGAAAAGCTTGTTGCAGATGCCCGTGAGTGTGTGTGCATATGTGTGTGTGAGTATGTGTGTGTCTCCCCTCCAGCAGCTCAGACTCATAAATCATTCTAGTGTTTTATTTGGAGACACGGTCAACTCCCTGGCAATGAACTCCTCCCTCTGGTCCCCTCCAACAACAGATACAGCAGATAATATAAAATATGATCCATATGAGCCACGGCTGTTATCAGCGTGACAACTACATCATCAGAAGAGCCAATGGCAACCCTCCCTCCCTCTCTCTCTCTCTTTCTCTCTCTCTCTCTCTCTCTCTCTCTCTCTTTCACCCTCTTTTCTCTCTCGTCTCGTTAGCTCGCTCTCCATTAAAATGTGACATTCCGTATAATTTTCAACCTTGTCACTCGTATGATGAGGAATTCATAAGCTTGTGACTATGATAGCACATTCATTAAACCCTGAGTATTCTCTATCTCTCTCTCTCTCTCTCTCTCTCATTTTCACATACTCTTGAGTGTAAACGGGGAGTGGAGAAATACAGAACTGATGGAAACAGTTTGGTTGTAAAGTCGCTTTCTCTTAGAAGAAAATGTTATTAGTAGAACCATACAGGATTCTTCAGTTTGTCCCCATAGGGGAACCCTTTTTGGTGATGGGTAGAACCCTTTGCAGAGGGTTCTATCTAGAACCATCTATGTAGCGTTCTTCAAAGAACCCCTTGTATATGGCTCTACCTAGAACCCTTTATGAAGGGTTCTACCAGGAACCATTTTATCTTAGGAGGGTTCTTCCTAGGACCCTCTATGAACGGTTCCACCAGCCTTATTAGCCATTATTTATGACAATACATTCAATATATCATAAGGCCTTTCTTTGAGGACCTAGTTATAACCTAACACAGTGGTGTTAGGAATCTCCTGGTTTACAGGCCACATCAGGTTTGCAAGTCACATTACGCTGGCTTGCAAAGTGATGTGTAATTCCTATTGGAATCCAGCCAGAGTTAGGATAGCCAACAAGTGGAATTGTTAATCACCCGCAACCTGCATTTAAAATGACTGCCAGTGTAAGGAGATTTGAAAACTGAGACTACCTCAATCATCTAAACTGGAACGACCATCTCAGTAACTGCTGCAATAAATTACATTACTAATAGATTGGATTAGTTTAGAAAACAGCATGTTATTTATATTTTTGTAACATAAAATTAATCAACCATGCAAAAACACAGATATTACAGTCAAACAAACAATTCTGAAAATCTCCCTGCAAAAGAGCATGCTGGGAAATATTGTCACATCTGCTCCTGAAACGCCATCTACTGCTCATCCAGTGTCTCCTTGACCAGCCACCACTCCCGCAGTACTCTCTCCCTCTCTCTGTGTGTGTGTGTGTGATTGTGTGGGCGGAGACAGGTGTGCTGGAGTCAGAGCAGATCCCCACCAGCTGCAACCTGTTCCATAATCAAGACCTCTACAAATACTCAGCACTGCCACTTCCACGCTGCCAGATCGTAATCTCTGCTCAGTCAGTCTACGTTTCTAGCCGTTTGTTACTATTCAGATTCTGTTGTGCCTGTTTTCCTTGCCTGACACTGTTTTCCTCTCCGCTACAGTTCTGCCCGCTCTGACTTTGGTCTCTGTCTCCAGTCCCACATCTCGTCATTCTGCTACTCTGTCCTGGATTCCCCACTCTACTACTCCCTTGGGTTCCCCTCCGGACCTGCTTACCCTGTCTCAACCCCTCTCACTCCAGCCTCAGCCTCCGCACCTGGTTTCCAGCAACCCGCCCAAGCTTCCCCTGACCTGCAATCCATCTCCCCCTGTGTGTCAATAAATACCTTGGTTACCACATCCCAGTCTCCTCGTCTGGGTCTGCTCTTGGGTTCCCCTGTTCCACTCCGCATAACAAATATTATATATGGTTCTAAACTCAGCAAAAAAAGAAACGTCCTCTCAGTCAACTGTGTTTATTTTCAGCAAACTTAACGTGTAAATTTGTATGAACATAATAAGATTCAACAACTGAGACATGAACTGAACAAGTTCCACAGACATGTGACTGACAGAAATGGAATCATGTGTCCCTGAACAAATGGGGGATCAAAATCAAAGTAACAGTCAGTATCTGGTGTGGCCACCAGCTGCATTAAGTACTGCAGTGCATCTCTTCCTCGTGGACTGCACCAGATTTACCAGTTCTTGCTGTGAGATGTTACCCCACTCTTTCACCAAGGCACCTGCAAGTTCCCGGACATTTCTGGGGGGAATGGCCCTAGACCTCACCCTCCGATCCAACAGGTCAAAGACGTGCTCAATGGGATTGAGATCCGGGCTCTTCGCTGGCCATGGCAGAACACTGACATTACTGTCTTGCAGGAARTCACGCACAGACCGAGCAGTATTGCTGGTGGCATTGTCATGCTGGAGGGTCATGTCAGGATTAGCCTGCAGGAAGGGTACTACCACATGAAGGARGAGGATGTATTCCCTGTAATGCACAGCGTTGAGATTGCCTGCAATGAGAACAAGCTCAGTCCGAGGATGCTGTGACACACCGCCCCAGACCATGACGAACCCTCCGCCTCCAAATTGATCCCGCTCCAGAGTACAGGCCTCGGTGTAACGCTCATTCCTTCGATGATAAACGCGAATCTGACCATCACCGCTGGTTAGACAAAACCACGACTCATCAGTGAAGAGCACTTTTTTGTCAGTCCTGTCTGGTCCAGCAACGGTGGGTTTGTGCCCATAGGCGACATTGATGCCGGTGATGTCTGGTGAGGACCTGCCTTACAACAGGCCCACAAGCCCTCAGTCCAGCCTCTCTCAGCCTATTGCGGACAGTCTGAGCAGTGATGGAGGGATTGTGCGTTCCTGGTGTAACTCGGGCAGTTGTTGTTGCCATCCTGTACCTGTCCCGCAGGTGTGATGTTCGGATGTGCTGATCCTGTGCAGGGGTTGTTACATGTGGTCCGCCACTGCGAGGACGATCAGTTGTCCGTCCTGTCTCCCTATAGCGCTGTCTTAGGCATCTCACAGTACGGACGTTGCAATTTATTGCCCTGGCCACATCTGCAGTCCTCATACCTCCTTGCAGCATGCCTAAGGTACGTTCATGCAGATGAGCAGGGACCCAGGGCATCTTTCTTTTGGTGTTTTTCAGAGTCAGCAGAAAGGCCTCTTTAGTGTCCTAAGTTTTCAAAACTGTGACCTTAATTGCTAACCGTCTGTAAGCTGTTAGTGTCTTAACGACGGTTCCACAGGTGCATGTTCATTAATTATTTATGGTTCGTTGAACAAGCATGGGAAACAGTGTTTAAACCCTTTACAATGAAGATCTGTGAAGTTATTTGGATTTTTACGAATTATCTTTGAAAGACAGGGTCCTGAAAAGGGATGTTTCTTCTTTTGCTGAGTTTATGTATAACACTTTGTGCATTCCAAAGAATCATCAAAGAACCCTTTCTTCCAAAAATYGTTCTCAGGATGTATAGGGTTCTAGGTAGAACCCTTTAACTTACAAAGAACCCTTCTCTTCCAAAAATGGTTCTTCTGATCAAAACAGTTATTGGTAGAACCCTATCCCTCCGCAAAGAACCAATTTGGAACCCTTTTTTTCTAAGAGTGTATCAGTGTCTGGCTAGTTGATGCTGACCCCAGCCACCCCAGTCATAGACAGTTCTCTCTACTACCGCATGGAAAGCGGTACCGGAGTGCATAGGACAAAAAGGCTTCTCAACAGTTTTTACCCCCAAGCTATAAGACTCCTGAACAGGTAATCAAATGGCTACCCGGACTATTGGCATTGTGAGCCCCCCCATACTACCCCCCCCATACTACATACTACCTCAATCAGCTTGACTAACCGGTGTCTGTATGTAGCCTCGCAGTCTTTTTACTGTTGTTTTATTTCTTTACTTACCTATTGAGGTAAGCATTTCACTGTAAGGTCTACACCTGTTGTATTCAGCGCACGTGACAAATAAACTTTGATTTGATTATGATTTTTGTGGTGCAACATGCTGTAGCCTGCCCGGTTCTGACACACTTTTACTCATTGCTCCAACAATCTCATCTCTGCATCAGGCAGAGTTTCACGCAAGCCTGTCTGTGAGACAATTGCACTTTTTTGGGTGACAAAGATACTTTACTACAATGGAACAATCTAATTGTGCAGCATGTAGATGTCATTCAATGTGTATCTCTGTGAGCCCTTGAGGGCTGAATGCACTAGCTGACCAGCACCTCACCTCACCTACTATAGTGTAACCCCTTAGACGTGTAAAGACATGAGAAACAATGAGGATGAGAACTAATCCCTTGACTTTGATTTAAAGACTGAATAACGCTGACTTTGAGCTTCGCCTTCTGACTTGGCCTATCCACCTTTATCATCACCTTGGTTTGGAGGAAATCACTAACCTTCATACACATAACAGCATATGTTGGCAAAATAATGTAAGAAGACATCTGATTTCCAACGGCTGCCCCGATGATATCTTTTTGAGTTCACAGAGGTCAAAAGTCTGGCTGTCGTGATGAAAATGAACATTCTCAGTCGCGGCATCCAGGAAAGATAATCACCTAGATTTTCGAGAGAATGGGTATATGGAAGAGAGGGCAATTTTCTCATTGCTGCGGGCGGGTGGAACAGAAAGTTCTCTCTGTCTTCAGTTTCTGTCATTTCACTGTGAAGATGCTGCGACTGAGGTAAGCGAGAGCCGAGCGGGGGGAGATGACTGTGTGATATCAGTGTTTCACAGGCCAGGGGAGACATCTGAGCCATAATGGAAGGAGATTGAGTAGATGCGATGGGTACGTATTGGAAAGTGAGCGGTTGGTGAGCAGATACATTTCCTTCCATGTCTCCTTTCCCCCCTTCTTTCTCTTCTAGATATTTGACCCTCATTCCCCATCATTCTAGCTCTCTCTCATGACTCTCTCTTTTTCTTAGTGAGATGTAGAGAGAGGGAGAGAATGTAGAAGTGTACAAAGAGAGAACGTGATGAACCAACGGAGTATGCTGTTGCCGTTGTCATCACTGATGTTCAGTATGATACAGTGCAGGCTGATTCATTGCTTTTCATTACATTGAGTGCAGTTCCAGCTTAATGTCAAAGTTTTAGTGGTCAAAATTTACTTTCAAATGTCAGATTCTAACGATTTTAGCTTGAACAAAATGTCCCATATCCTCAAGCTAATGTTTTTCAGTGTGTTTCAGTATTTGCAGGGCGTTTCATTTTGTTTCAGAGTGTAGCAGTGTCTTTCAATGTGTTTTGTAGTGTTTCCATGCTTTTCAGTGAGTTTCAGAGTGTTCCAGTGTTTCAGTGTGTTTCAGAGTATAGTAGTGTGCTTCAATGTGTTTCAGTGAGAGCGGGTGGAGTTGCTGGAGGAAAATAACCCTGGCTCAGTCCCATAAGGGGAATATTAATGGGAAAACAGTCCGAGCTGAAATGTCACTGTGGCTTCAGTCGGAGCCACGTGAGCTCCTCACGACTTTACGGCTTAACTGACCAGACAGACCAGCACAGATAATGCTGCGCAACGAGGAGAGAAACTCTGATGGAGAGGGGAAGTGTGTGTGTGTGTGTGTGTGTGTGTGTGTATGGTCCTTTGTAGCTCAGTTGTTGGAGCATGGCGCTTGAAACGTCAGGGCTCGATTCCCAGGACCACACATATGTAAAATGCATGCACGCATGACTGCAAGTTGCTTTGGATAAAAGCATCTGCTAAATGGAATATATTATTATTATTACTACACTGCTCAAAAAAATTAAGGGAACACTAAAATAACACATCCTAGATCTGAATAAATGAAATATTCTTATTAAATACTTTTTTCTTTACATAGTTGAATGTGCTGACAACAAAATCACACAAAAATTATCAATGGAAATCAAATTTATGAGGTCTGGATTTGGAGTCACACTCAAAATTAAAGTGGAAAACCACACTACAGGCTGATCCAACTTTGATGTAATGTCCTTAAAACAAGTAAAAATGAGGCTCAGTAGTGTGTGTGGCCTCCACGTGCCTGTATGACCTCCCTACAACGCCTGGGCATGCTCCTGATGAGGTGGCGGATGGTCTCCTGAGGGATCTCCTCCCAGACCTGGACTAAAGYATCCGCCAACTCCTGGWCAGTCTGTGGTGCAAMGTGGCGTTGGTGGATGGAGCGAGACATGATGTCCCAGATGTGCTCAATTGGATTCAGGTCTGGGGAACGGGCGGGCCAGTCCATAGCATCAATGCCTTCCTCTTGCAGGAACTGCTGACACACTCCAGCCACATGAGGTCTAGCATTGTCTTGCATTAGGAGGAACCCAGGGCCAACCGCACCAGCATATGGTCTCACAAGGGGTCTGAGGATCTCATCTCGGTACCTAATGGCAGTCAGGCTACCTCTGGCGAGCACATGGAGGGCTGTGCGGCCCCCCAAAGAAATGCCACCCCACACCATGACTGACCCACCGCCAAACCGGTCATGCTGGAGGATGTTGCAGGCAGCAGAACGTTCTCCACGGCGTCTCCAGACTCGGTCACGTCTGTCACATGTGCTCAGTGTGAACCTGCTTTCATCTGTGAAGAGCACAGGGCGCCAGTGGCGAATTTGCCAATCTTGGTGTTCTCTGGAAAATGCCAAACGTTCTGGACGGTGTTGGGCTGTAAGCACAACCCCACCTGTGGACGTCGGGCCCTCATACCACCCTCATGGAGTCTGTTTCTGACCGTTTGAGCAGACACATGCACATTTGTGGCCTGCTGGAGGTCATTTTGCAGGGCTCTGGCAGTGCTCCTCCTGCTCCTCCTTGCACAAAGACGGAGGTAGCGGTCCTGCTGCTGGGTTGTTGCCCCCCTACGGCCTCCTCCACGTCTCCTGAGGTACTGGCCTGTCTCCTGGTAGCGCCTCCATGCTCTGGACACTACGCTGACAGACACAGCAAACCTTCTTGCCACAGCTCGCATTGATGTGCCATCCTGGATGAGCTGCACTACCTGAGCCACTTGTGTGGGTTGTAGACTCCGTCTCATGCTACCACTAGAGTGAAAGCACCGCCAGCATTCAAAAGTGACCAAAACATCAGCCAGGAAGCATAGGAACTGAGAAGTGGTCTGTGGTCACCACCTGCAGAACCACTCCTTTATTGGGGGTGTCTTGCTAATTGCCTATAATTTCCACCTGTTGTCTATTCCATTTGCACAACAGCATGTGAAATTTATTGTCAATCAGTGTTGCTTCCTAAGTGGACAGTTTGATTTCACAGAAGTGTGATTGACTTGGAGTTACATTGTGTTGTTTAAGTGTTCCCTTTATTTTTTTGAGCAGTGTATATTATAGGTGTGGATATCAAGGAAAGAGATTAGGCATCAAATGCCAGACCTGTCCAGTCCTCTGACCTTCTTTGGAAGAGTGGCCATCACTGACATCACAGATCAAATGCCAATCAGTTGCATTTTTGCCTCTGAGTCATATTCTCACAGACAGAAAGGTGATCTTGATTGGTACTTCACTGAAAATCACTGGACTTAAAGGCACTGTACAACTATTGATGAATGCCTGAGGCATTGGAGTTATTTGAATATTTCACAGAGGTTTTTCAATGACCTTCTGATTTCTCAGAATACCAATGTTTTAGATGGATTTTCGCTGTCTACTATGTTCAAAGAGCAAGAACGTTGTTATTGACTACTATCCATTATATTTTTTAAAGACCTAAATCAAGATACACCTTCATCTGCTCACATCTTTACATTCAAAATGGGAACATTTCAAATCAAATAGTGTGGAAGGACCACAGAGGGAGGCTGGGCTCACGGATGGTAGCCCAACAAGGCATGGGAGAACAAGGTACCAGAGGCAATTAAGCACAGCTGACACTACTAATGAGATATTCTCCTTCCCCTATAAAGAGAGAGTATGGAACCAGCAGGGAGGGAGAACTATCTCTGGAAGATGGCCACCGAGACAGAGGAGCTATCGATGAAGAACCATTGAGACGGTGACAATGCCGTGACTTTTTGTTGTAGTTTAAAGACAATCATATTGTGTTCCTGTTTTGATCTGGAGAAGAAGATATGTTTTCTTTTTCCTTTGGGAGATTTTCGTTGATTACATTGGAGTGTTTGTGTTGACCAAATGCCCTCAATATAGAATGTTCAATCAAGAAAACCTACTCCTGACTCGTTTGTTCCACCTTCCTGCTTTTGAGTGACGCCCAATTACTTGGTCCGCTCACATTGGTGGAGAATGTGGGCATTAGGTGGACGAGTGACACAAGGATAAAGTGAGTAAATCAAGATTCTTCCAGTAGACCCGGAGGAACCATTCAAGAACGATGGATAACGCCCTACTACAACAATTGATCGCGGCAAAGCATACAACCATAGAACTCCTGCAACAACAGCTGAGCCGGCGGGAAAGAACCTAGAGTTAAGCCAAGAGCGGCTGCTCACGCCATCTTACCTCGTCTCTCCAAGGAGGAAGATATTGAGGGAATTACCAGTGACTTAAAAAGGGTTGTGGGGCAAGCCAACCCGTTGTCAGCCGACGACATAGCCCAGGCGGTGGAAACATATCGGTCTACAGGGGAGTGTTAAAAAGTGACAAGGAGGATCGGAAGGATTCTTCCATCCCGTACCACAACTCATCCCGACGCGTCCGCCACGAAACGTTCAAACCCCTCCGGAGGTGGGAGAAGTCATCCCCCACACAGCAGGGTCGGTGTTATAAATGTCAGTCTCCCGACCATTATGCCCCAAATGTCCCTAGCAAGACGAGCCCATGGTCACAGAGTCATCACTGCCCACCCCACACATCGCGGTTTGAGAGGGCAGGATCAACACTGTTTGGTTAGCAGAAATAGCCCCAGCCCCAGAGATTCCAGTTCGAGTCGAAAGGACAAGATGTGGTAGCCATTCTCGACTAGGAAGTATGGTTACGTTAGTAGAGGAGCGGCTGGTGACCTCCGCAACACTGCTACCAGACAAAGTAGCCGTATCCTGTATCCATGGAGACACCCACTATTACCCCACTGTGAATCTGCCTATTCTCACTCCAAAAGGAAGGTGTACAGTCAGGGCAGGGAAAGTGCCCCAGCTGAAGGTACCATTATTGATCGGGAGAGACTGTCCCTTATATAGGAGCTTCGGCAGATGACGTTATGCATGGAAAGAAGGGGGACAGGAAAGAAGAGAAATCCAAGCCTGAGGTAGTAGTCCTACAAGGAGACGTAGCTACGTCCTCGTCCTCTGCAGCAGAGGAAGAAATAGCAACCCAACGTTTACGACAGATATTCCAGGAAACCACCGATGAAGACACCTGTGAAGGGTTATACACTACACCAGGAGGAAGGAGCAACCAGACGCTAAGGGATATATTTGAAGCTCCATCCGAGGAGGGAACCTGGAAGGGTTTCCATCGGTCACCCCTGAGGGGGATGGGGAACATCCTCCACATCCCTCTCCGAGGTTGATCTGCCCCAGGAATTAAAGGGACAGTTCGGCACCTCGCAGCATAGAGACCCAGACCTAAGGGAGGCCATGAGGAGGTGAAGGTGATCGACGGGAGGAACGTCGACGGATCAGGTGAGCCCCTCTTCCTTACTATGCAATCAGGCGGGGTCTCTTATACTGGGTCGTACGACGAAGGGGGGAAAACCAGGAATTACTAATGGTGCCTAGACCATACAGGGATACAGTTCTACAGTTAGCCCATTCCCATGTCCTAGGAGGACACCCTGGCACGAGACAAGACTATTGACACAGAATCATGCAGAGATTCTATTGGCCCCGGGTCACCGGGATGTGGCCAGGTATTGTAGGACGTGTGATCAATGTCAACGTACAGCTCCACGGCCACACCTGCGTAACCCTCTGATTCCTCTCCCCATCATAGAGACTCCCTTTGAACGCATAGCTATGGACCTCGTAGGACCCCTCCCAAAATCCGCCAGAGGACACGAGTACATCCTAGTGGTCATAGATTACGCTACCAAGTTCCCGAGGCCATACCCCTGCGTAACAGTGTCGTCAAAGGGAATTGCCAAGGAATTATTCATGATGTTCTCTCGGGTGGGTCTCCCCAAGACGATCTTAACTGATCAGGGAACCCCATTCATGTCGCGGTTGATGAAGGACTTGTGTCGGTTGTATCAGGTTCAACAGATACGTACAAGCATATTCCACCCTCCAAACAGACGGGTTGTGGTGAACGCTTGAACAAAACGATTAAAAGCATGTTGAGAAGAGTGGTGTCCCGAGACGGGAAACTGGACATGCTTCTCCCACACTTAATGTTTGCCCTGCGAGAAGTACCCCAAGCATCCACTGGATTCTCTCCGTTTGAATTGCTCTATGGCAGACCCTGTCGAGGGATCCTCGACTTAGCCAAGGAGACCTGGGAGACCCAACCATGCCCCTTTCGATCCACAATAGAACATATTACCTGATAGAGACCGCCTGTCAGCAGTGTGGCCCATAGTCAAGGAGCATATGGAGAAGGCACAAAGGACCCAAGGCCGGGCCTATGATAAGTCGGCGACCCCCCGTGAGTTCACCGTGGGAGAGAAGTGATGGTGCTCGGCCCACGGCCGAACATCGCTTGCTGGCACAGTGGAGGGGACCCTACGAGGTAATGAAAAGGGTCTCACCGGTCAATTACCTCATCAAGCAACCTGATAGAAGGAAGAAGGTCCAACTCTATCACATAAACCTGTTGAAGCCGTACCATGGAAGAGAGGAGGAGGTGGCTTTGATGGCCCTGGAGGGAAAAGGAAAAGAGGAGGCTCTACCACCGGTGCGCCGTGGTCAAGCTCTCCTGCCGGAGCAGTCAAGACAGCTAGACAAGCTGATTATGGACTTCGGTCGAATATTCTCTCCATTCCCAGGACAAACAGATGTCCTGTTCCACCATATCCACACTGAACCCGGCAAGAAGGTGCATATCCGCCTTACAGGATTCCTGAGGCTCGCCGAGTCATCGCTAAGAACGAGGTAAGGGAGATGTTGAGGATGGGTGTGATCGAGCCATCGACGAGTGAGTGGTTCCAGTCCCATAGTCCTGGTCCCCAAATCCGATGGTAGTATGAGACTCTGTAACGATTTTAGGGCCGTGAATGCCATCTCTACATTCGATGCGTATCCATGCCCGCGTGGATGAACTCTTGGAGCGCTTAGGAAAGGCCAAGTTCATCACCACCCTGGATTTGACGAAGGGAATATTGGCAAGTGCCGGTGGCTCCGGAGGATCGCCCAAAGACTGCCTTCGCCACACCAGAGGGGCTTTTCCAGTATGTGAGGATGCCCTTCGGACTGCATGGTGCCGCTGCAACTTTCCAACGCCTCATGGATGCCATTCTACGGCCCCATCAAGAGTATGCAGCGGCGTACATAGACGATGTGGTTATCCACAGCGAGGACTGGATAGTCACCTCCTGCGATTACGGGCGGTGCTCGTGAGTTTGGAAGCCACAGGGTTGACGGCCAATCCAAAATAATGCTGCCTGGGGCTGTCCGAAGCGGAATACCTGGGGTACACCGTGGGGAATGGGAATTACGCCCACAAGCAGAGAAGACCAGGCAATTCGGGACTGGCCGCGACCCCGGACCAAGCGGGACGTTCGGGCCTTCTTAGGGATAACGGGATATTATCGCCGTTTTATCCCGGGATATGCAACCATTGCCAATCCCCTCACAAACCTCATCAGAAAAAGCTTGCCAAACCAGGTAGAGTGGAAAGACGAGACGGAAGAGGCCTTTCAATCGCTAAAAGATGGCCTGTGTTCTGATCCCGTCCTACAGGCTCCGGACTTCTCACAAGAGTTCATTGTGCAGGTCGAGCCCTCGGATACGGGCCTCGGGGCCGTACTAGCTCAGGGTAAAGGCGAAGCAGAGAAGCCGATTCTCTTCATAAGTAGGAAGCTCAGCGATCGAGAACAGAGGTATGCTACCGTAGAGAAAGAGCCTTAGCCATTAAGTGGGCCCTCGATTATCTCCGGTACTACCTACTGGGTCGGAGGTTTGCTTTAGTTACGGACCATGCGCCCCTCACGTGGATGGCTGGTAAGAGAAACAATAACAACAGAATAGCCAGATGGTTTTTGTCTTTACAACCGTTCTCTTTCCATGTCATCCACAGGGCCGGATCGAGGAACGGGAATGCCGACGCGCTGTCCCGACGCGACCAAGACGGTGCGTCTGGCGCCCGACCCTCCGGTTCGGTCCTGAGGGGGAAGGTATGTGGAAGGACCACCAGAGGGCAGGCTGGGCTCACGGATGGTAGCCCAACAAGGCATGGGAGACAAGGTAACCAGAGGCAATTAAGCACAGCTGACACTACTAATGAGATATTCTCCTTCCCTATAAGAGAGAGTATGGAACCAGCAGGGAGGGAGAACTATCTCTGGAAGATGGCCACCGAGACAGAGGAGCTATCGATGAAGAACCATTGAGACGGTGACAATGCGTGACTTTTTGTTGTAGTTTAAAAGACAATCATATTGTGTTTCCTGTTTTGATCTGGAGAAGAAGATATGTTTTCTTTTTCCTTTGGGAGATTTTCGTTGATTACATTGGAGTGTTTGTGTTGACCAAATGCCCTCAATATAGAATGTTCAATCAAGAAAACCTACTCCTGACTCGTTTGTTCACCTTCCTGCTTTTGAGTGCGCCCCAATTACTTGGTCCGCTCACAGTAGTTATAAAAAAATAAGGTTGTATCCTTCATGTGCGATCAAAGCCACATTTGAGAAGACCGATAGATGACTGTCTTGAAATCCTTACCGTCTGTTCATTAGCTATGTAGCTTATGAACCCTGATCTGAAGAACAGTTCCGACTATCCAGGATGATGCTATTTCGTGATATTGAGTCAGAAATGCAGCCTTGCTTGGATCTGTAGTGCCACATAGGCAAAATGGTCTTACAGAAAACCCTAGTCTGTCGCCCCTTTCCCCACTGTCATTCTTATTTACTTACATTTTTAAAAATCTCATCTTTCATTATTTTTCTCTTTTGAACAGCACCTGTCCCGTCTGTTTTCATTATCACTACATTTCTGTGCCCTTTTTAATCTCTCATTTCCTCTATTTCACACATTTACACACACACAGTCTCTTTCTCTTGAAACATATTTCCCATTTTCACCGTCTAACTCTCTCCCTCTATTCTTGACCTTGTCTGGTAATTGCATTAATTACAGAAAAGGGTTTCCAGTTTCTATGGAGACAATAACTCGGTCATGTTGCGAATAATATATATTTGCACAGCAATTTTGCGCTCTGGTGAGCCCCAAAGTCTAAGCCAGCAAAGAAAAAAAAAGACAGAAATCCACTGCTATCAGAAAAGAAGGTTCATTTTGGTAACAGTCAGACCATGACTGGTACCTACCTACTAGTGATACATTTCCTATGTTGAATGTTGAACCAAATTGTAGCTAATGTAGCAGCAGCTGTTTCATATTTAACTTAACTTTTACGGCAGTGCGAACATCTAGAATCAACGTGATGTTAAGAATCGACTTGAGTTTGTGAGATGATGTTGCAAACCTTTAGCCCTATTCTTTTGTACAGTGATCATTTAACACAGCTAAAAGTTTTGGAATGAACTTTTTCAATTGTTTTAGAAGAAAAGAGTTTTGTGATTTCGGAGAGATTTTCAGTAGCACAGTTTCTTTTTGTTTCCAGAGAAGTGGTCTGTCTGTTTCTCCCAGTGTTGTTGTCACAGTCACCATGCCAATGTGAAACCTAGCCCATAATAAGAAATCATAAACCTCCCCTCCAATTGGCCAATCTAAACTTCCTCAAGTCTGAAATTGTAGTAATTAGAAGCAAAAACATAATCATGGCAGTGCATAATTAATTTCCTCTTGCATGTTAATTCTGCTGCGGACAAAGAGGACAAATGAGAAAGTGCTTTTAATTGAATCCTCTGAGGAAACCTCCACTAAAGAGACAACTATCACAGTGTTTCTGTCAGAAGACAAACCGTCTTATCTCTAAAGAGATATATTTGAATATTGATTTCAAAACATTTTAAACAAATACAGTACCAGTCAAAAGTTTGGACACACCTACTCATTCCAGAGGTCTTCTTTATTTTTTATTATTTTCTACATTGTAGAATAATAGTGAAGACATCAAAACTATGAAATAACACATATGGAATCAAGTAGTAACCATAATAGTGTTAAACAAATAAAAAAATATTTTATACTTCAGATTCTTCAAAGTAGCCACCCTTTGCCTTGATGACAGCTTTGCACACTCTTGGCATTCTTTCAACATCAACAGATGTTTCACCATGTCGGCTTGGGGATTCTAACCCACACACAGTTGCTAATTTCCCCAAATAATCAAACGCTTTGGAAAACAAGAGGGTGTTGGATATTTTCAATCCTGAATAGTTTTTATTTTACCAAGCCTATTTGGGATCGCATGGCAGGAGGGTGAAGTTGCTTCTGTGAAAGCTGTGATATATTGAGAGTATTAACGTTATCAAAACTTGTATATACCATATCAGTGACATGTTAGTGTGTAGGCGCTTTTTCATTTACGTGACCACCGCTAGAGCAATTAGCTGCCCCCGATACCATTATCTAAAGAATGAGAGGAACTTCAGATTCTCTTTGACTTGTCTCTGCACTCAGATTGGTGTAGGAGATGGGACTCATATCAGACTCAGGGTAGAGTTTTCTCTCTCTCTCTCGCTCTCTTTCTTTCTTTCTTTCATCCCTCCCTCACGCATCCCTCTCTCCCTTATTGACTTGATTTGACATTTTAAATGACTGGAGAGGAATCTGGAGAGGAATCAGCCCAGGCTGGGAGGGGGCAGCTGTGTGTGTGTGTGTGTGTGTGGGGGGGGGGGGGGGGGGGGGTTAGCAGGCTGTCTAACATGTGTCTGTCCAATGTTTATCCCACTTGGCCTTGTGTGCTCTATTTAGTGATTTCCTCAAAACTGGCATAAATGTCACAACACACCACCACGCACCCCCACCGCCGCACGCACGCACGCACGCACGCACGCACGCACACACAGGGACACTGCAAACAGCAGCATAATGATTCTCCTATATCCCGATCCAATCCCTCTGAAAGTAGGTGCTGACAGCAAAGGATATCACCACCCACAAACACCTCCATGCCAACACACACAACACACACACACACACACACACACACACACACATTGTCACATCTCTAAGTTTAAAGGTTCTCCCTATGACTGGTGTGTATACTGTGTGTATACGGTTAGTGTTAAACCTATGACTGGTGTGTATACTGTACGTATAGTGTTAGTGTTAAACCTATGACTGGTGTGTATACTGTATGTATAGGGTTAGTGTTAAGCGCCTGTCTTGATCATATAGTGATGTAGTGTGTGTTAGTCGCTCCGTTCTGTCCTGCTTCCTAGTCTGACCTGGCTCTACTCTGCTCTGCCTGGCTGGCCCTAATCCTAGAGGCTTTGTCTATGCCTTGTCATAGCCACATACACAGACATACATCACAGATATGGGTGCATTTGAAGGATGTGTCATGTCAAAATGAGGAAACAGAAATGGTTCTGAACATTGCATGCAGACTATCAGACAGTAGAGGGATTGAGATACGGTACATACAGTCCGTTCGGAAGGTATTCAGACCCCTTGACGTTTTTCATATTTTGTTACGTTAGAGCCTTATTCAAAAATGGATTAAATACAAACAATTCCTCAGAAATCTACAGAAATCTGTAGAGCTCAGAGACAGGATTGTGTTGAGGCACAGATCTGGGGAAGAGTACCAAAACATTTCTGCAGCATTGAAGGTCCCCAAGAACACAATGCTCCATCATTCTTAAATGGAAGAAGTGTGGAACCACCAAGACTCTTCGCGGAGCTGGCTGCCTGGCCAAACTGAGCAGGGTCATGGTCAGGGAGGAGATCAAGAACCTGATGTTCACTCTGACAGAGCTCTTGAGTTCCTCTGTGGAGATGGGAGAACCTTCCTRAAGGACAAMCATCTCTGCAGCACTCCACCAATCAGGCSTTTATGGTAGAGTGGCCAGACGGAAGCCACTCTTTAGTAAAAGGCAAATGACAGCCTGCTTGGAGTTTTCCAAAAATCAACCTAAAGACTCAGACCACGAGAAACAAGATTCTCTGGTCTGATGACTCCAAGATTAAACTCTTTGGCCTGAATGCCAAGCGTCACATCTGGAGGAAACCTGGCACCATCCCTATGGTGAAGCATGGTGGTGACAGCATCATGCTGTGGGGATGTTTTTCAGCGGCAAGACTGGGAGACTAGTCAGGATCGAGGCAAAGATGAACGGAGCAAGGTACAGAGAGATCCTTGATGAAAACCTGCTCCAGAGCGCTCATGACCTCAGACTGGGGTGTAGGTTCACCTTCCAACAGGACAACGACCCTAAGCACACAGCCAAGACAACACAGGAGTGGCTTCGGGTCCTTGAGTGGCCCTGCCATAGCCCGGACTTGAACACATTCGAACATCTCTGTAGAGACCTGAAAATAGCTGTGTAGCAACGTTCCCTATCCAACCTGCTTGAGAGGATCTGCAGAGAAGAATGAGTGAAACTCCCCAAATACAGGTGTGCCAAGCTTGTAGCGTCATACCCAAGAAAACTTGAGGCTGTAATTGCTGCCAAAGGTGCTTCAACAAAGTACTGAGTGAAGGGTCTGAATACTTATGTAAATGTGATATTTCAGTTTTATTTGAAATACATTTGCAAATATGTCTAAACCTGTTTTTGCTTTGTCATTATGGGGTATTTTGTGTAGACTGATACATATATTTAAAAAAAATCMGTTTTAGAATAATGTTGTAAAGTAACAAAATGTGGAAAAAGTCAAGGGGTCTGAATACTGTCCAAATGCACTCTATAGTATATCTGTGTGTATATTGAGTGAGTGTGTGTGTATGTCTAGGACCTTACGAATATATATTCTTAAAGATACTGATGGAGGAAGAGTGAAAAAGACAAAGAAACAGAGGGAGAAAAGACAGAAGGAAAGCCTCTCATTCTATACACATCTCAGTCTGAGCATTTGTATTAAGACGGTGGACATTAGATATGTATCTGAATGCTGCTGTCTCTCTCTCCCTCGCAACGCCAGGCAGCTTAAATAATGATGATTATGCCTGAGGGACTGCTTGCTAAAAGGAATGTATTTTCTAATTAGATAAAGCTACATTCCCAATTTGCTGGCTGCTTAACCATAAAGCTTGGCAGGGAGAGCCGCCTCAGAGCCACATTGACTTCTAGCCAAGTATCCCCCATATAGCCAGCATACACACGCACACACGCACACACGCACACACGCACACACGCACACACGCACACACGCACACACGCACACCCCACGCTCAAACACCAATGATACATATCCTGTAGGAAATTCTAGAGTGTGTGTGTGTGCATAAATGACGCATGCACCCACACACACACACATATTATGTGTCCCTGACAAGATAGTGGTTTGTTTGTCTTTGTAGGTATGCATTTTTATGTGTATGGGAGTGCTTGAATAGACCAGAGGTGAGTTTGCAGTCACAGAAATACAAATGAATGTATTCTAATGAATTAATGTGACTTTACATGTGTTTTACTAAAGAGCTAAAGAGGAGTGGCCATAGCAGAGTGCTTGTCTCACAGGAAAATGTGGATTAGGATTCAAGATTCATCAAAATGATGAGATGTGTACGACGTGTCAGTCTGACTGAGTCTCTCTCTACGACATGTTCTACTAGGTCAGCTTTAAGTGCATACTTGATCCTTTGTTTTTAGAACCCTTGTGTGTACTGTACCTGTGCAGGAATATTACTTCAATATTGATTTAGTGCTGCATCCATCTCTTTTTCCATCAGTTACCAATAGATGTCGCTGCAGATGTAAAATTTGGGCAAAGATGCGCATGCACGCACGTACGCACGCACATATATACACACACACACACACACACACGCACATGCACACACGCGCGCACGCACGCACGCACGCACGCACGCACGCACAAACACACACACACACCATCCTCTTCTGTGGTTCTGTTGGGTGGCATTTGAGGATGTAATGAGAATCAATATAACACAGACTCTCTTAATTACTGCGTAAGATGAAGTTCACCTCAGGTAGATTTTCATTCAGCAGGAGCAGCAGAAAGAACACCCAGGCCTTGGGTGGATAATCAAGCTGTGATTTATTCAGTTTAATAGTGCAGGCCTGCAGCCACCTGCTACGCAACCCAGGGCCTGAGACAAAGCACTCACTTTTTGTCTTTCGGCTGAGATTACATAGTACTTATGAAGAGAGCGACCTTCAATTTCTCTTGTTTAAACGCGAAACACGTGAAATCAGTGTCACTCAAGAAAGCTGAGTTTTTCTTCCGGAGGAGTATTGTTTCTTAGCTTTGCATTCATGAGTTTTGTATTCAGTTAAAGGACATCATGTCAGGAACTCTTTCAGGCTGAGTAATGAGACATCACCTATTGACTTAAAATGGTTCTCACAGTGATAATAAAACAAACTAGATCCCACACTTTAGTACTAGATCCCACACTTTAGTACTCATCTCATCAAGTGCAAACAAGGACAGTTAAACAGAGATATGAAGAAAACTGACACAGTTAGGTTAGAAAACTGACACAGTGTGCCTTCTAGGTCACCTTTGTGACTGTTGCCAGTGTGATGCACTGCTCTGTCTGCCCTCTACCCAGGCCAAACAGAACACCTTTCAGTGACAAGAATTAACCATCAGACTCACCCATAATTCATTATAAGTTATTAGTGTCATATTTTCATTCTGCTCTACAGTAAATAGTGACTGCTAATAAAAAGCCAATCCCATAACCCATCATCAGGAATTGTAATGAGTTGGATTACTGCCAAGGATATTTCCTTCTATTGGACGCCGTTTCAGCATTGGAGAGTTTAATGAGTGTCGTAATTATGCACCCCAAACATAGTCTTGAATTAAAATACAAAAATGGGGAGGGAAAAAATCCTTTCCCCCAGGCATGCTGTGAGGCTGAATGTTTCCTGATCAGAATGTTATAAAAGCATTTCTTTGGAAAAAGCTTTTCTGAAATATAATTTAGCCCTACAATGATGTTAAATGCAAGACTAATTGCGATAATTTATAAATATTACATCATGACACTGTGAAAGAGAATTACAGAATTAAAACTCCTTATCTCATTAATATCTATGAGAGGAATCACTCCGTGTTATGCATAAACCATTTATTTAGCTTGTTAGAATGCTAAATAAATCAAATGAAGGATGGGGAAGTGAACGTTAAAGCACCACCTGCCGTATGCATGATTAGGGTTCAGTCCACACTTCAGAGTCACAGAAACGTTTGGTATTAGCAAAGTAAATAGGAACTTTGCATTAACCCTACATTTTTTGTTTAAAGTGATTCAACTACACAGACGCCATAACCATACTCTGAAAGGTACCGACAAATGTACTGTTTAAATCTCTAGTTAGTCAATGTAAACCGGAACTGGTATGTGTTCAGCTGTCTAAGAAGCGAAAGCCACACAAACAAGCAAAACAAATATCCATCACATTTGCTTTATCAACCTACAGTAGATTAAAGAGCTAATTCTTGTTTGAGTTAACCACATACCACACTCTTAACAAACACGCCTTAAGCACTTTGGGAAGCAATTTCTCTCCACCCTCTCCTTCATCCTTTCCCTTTTCCTCTCCCTATCTCTCCACCCCTCTCTCTATCTCTCCACCCCTCTACCCCTCTCTCCCACTCTCTCTTCCTCCCTCTCTCTCTGCAGCACAGTGTAAGCTTCAGGGGGCTGTGTACTGGAAAACTTTAATTAGTTTTCCAAATGACTGCGGTGAGTGGGATGACAAGCATTTGTCTTTTAAACATTGACGCCGTGGGGCACTCACTAGTGCTAGTGTGAATTAGACAAGTTAGACAAGTTAACATCAACTATCTGGTCACCTTGGATACAGACAAACCATGTTTGACGAGTGTCATGGACGAAAATAAGTTGTACAATTTCTGTGAAACATAAAATGATGAGACATTGTGAACATGGCCTTTTACTAACAGTGCGACTGGGCTGTTCCTTGGGGAAAGAAAGGACAGTGCAGTGGTGAAACTTGAAGAGCAGAGCTTAGAGCAGTGAAAGGTCAGAGTGTATCACCAGAGTGACACCTTTAACTTAAAAACCAAACACAACACGACAACCTTCAGCCAGCTCTTTGTCAGGGCCGACTGGTGTTTCTGTATCCTTTAAAGGACATTAATGGTAGAATTCTTAATTGAAACAATAACAAAGCCTACTCCCMGCCTCTGTTTGTTAAAAAGCTGATAGATGGGGCTAGAGAAAAGTAACCACTCTCAAATTCATAGACAGAGCTATGGATGCTTGCCTGGCTACCCAGACTCCTTTCTCCGACCAAATGCTACGCCACACCCACGGACGCTAGTTTCTTTTTCGCAATGACTCTGGATCTTAGTAACTCCCTGACCCTTTACCAAATGCGAACACATTCGGAGCCATCTGATTGGTCCAGAAACCAATGGGTTGTGTTAGTCCCAGAACACACATGGGTAGAGCGGTGGTTTGAAAATGTGTCATTGGCTTTGATACTCTGATTGGTTCGAGACAATCCAATCGCCGATTACTTTGTCCAATCGCCCCCTTGCCACCATAAACCAAATGCCACACTCTTAACAAACACACCTTAAGCACTTTGGGAATCAATCTCTCTCCACCCTCTCCTTCTTCCTTTCCCACCCTCTATCTCTCCACCCCTCCACCCCTCTCTCCTTCTATCTCTTCCGCCCCCTAGTTTTAATTATACTTTAAAAAAAAATCTCTTATACATGTTCCCCAACACATACTGTATGTAGAGCATAGGCAGGGTTGATTTAGTCTGAAGAGGAGCTGTCCATGGTTCTGAAGGGAAACCTGTCTGCTGTCCCCTTTAGTAGAGCTCTAGTGGTGCTGAAATGGATTCAACAATAGCTGATACTGCAATTTCTCCAGTGTACTATCTGTAGGGAATTACTCAGAGACAGGTTGACATTTATTGGGATGAATATTGTCCTGGAGGCAGAGCTGAGCGTTTTACGTCAAGCCCAGCTAGTAATTGTCTTTACAAAATGTGGATATTTTTAAAGGGTATTTAAAAAATGTTTTCTTTCCCTAGCTCCCAACACCTTTTTTCATTCCCACATGTTCATGTGACTGTAAATGGGGTAATTTTTTCGTGTGATGAGGTTTGAAACAGGGTCACTCATGTTGCTGGTATTTAAAGGGGATCTGGCGCTCATTTCATGTTTGTTGTATTTTAAAGAAGGGTCACTCTTTTCATGTCTCCTCGATGGATCCTAATCATTCTGGTTCCTGACACCACAGCGTGCCTCTCAAGCCATACTGGACTGTACTGTGGAATTATTGGCAAATACATTCCTTCATGTGCTACCAAATTAAATCAAAACTCATACATTTTCAGATATGATCTGAAGGTCTTCAAATATTATACAGATGATTGAACACTTTGTGTTTGTCATTCAGTTAACATAGCTTTCTACATGTATTTAAAGTAAAGAGAGTTCTATGATTTTAGTTCTGAAAATGACCGGTGCTAACTTAGCACAGGTGAAAACAAGGCTCAAATTGGTCGTGATGGGAGGGAGGGGGAAGTGAGATATCAAATGATTGAGCAACCAGAGAACTTCCACGTTTATGAAATGTAGATGTTGTTTTCATAAACTGTTGAAGTTTGACGAAGATCAGATGACTTGCTTCTGTCAGTCTCTCTGGATGAACTTCTGCTAAACTCCCACTTCTGCTCATATTTCACATTTCCATCGCTTAGAGATTATGTCTGTTCTTTCCAGGGAGAAAACAGTCCTGAAATGGGGCCTCTTCCCCTTCCTGTTGACACCATTTGACATCATATTTCCACATTGCAGTTTGACATATTTGCTCTTTACTGAGCCACATAAACATTCCCTCTGTACTTAGTTTAAATATACACTGAGAGAGAGAGAGAGTGGAAGTGAGAGAGGAAGAGAGAAAGCTCTACCCTGCACATTGTGCTTAAAAGTCAAATGGTTTATATTTTTTTGACAGAAAAGGGAGGTTCAGCAAACTTCTACAAACTTCCTCTCCCTTTGATGACTAAGTGTGGTAAACACACATACGTATGCATTTACACAGTGGTTGTGTGTGTGTGTCTGTGTTAACATTGTGGGAATGTTGGATGTTGGAAGGTTCAGTGTGAGTGTGTGTGTCTGTGTGTGTGTGTGTGTATGTGTGTTTGTTTGTGTTTGTGTTTGTGTGGTGTGGATTGGAAAAGAGAAAAGAGAAACTAAGTTATTTAAATGTCTCATACACACCTCCAGAACTGACAGGAGTGAGTGAATGGAAAGGACGTCCTTATTTGTAATGATAACCAGCATACATAATGACCTAAATGCGCTCTTTGCATCGGAGTGCCTCTGTAAATAATACAGTATATAAGATATTGCTCCTGAATGCTGATAGCTCACAACAGATCATTCTAGAGGAAGAGTCTTTAATCCCTTGCAACACTGTCGAAAAAGTAGGTAGATAAAAGTCAATAGAAAAAGTTCAAAGTTAGGGAACAAAAAACTCTACACCCCTCCCCACCTTCTGAATGCTGCTTTCAATGCATTCCAATACCTTGATAATCTGGTTCAAACGAACATTATGAAGT
Source organism: Salvelinus sp. IW2-2015 (assembly GCF_002910315.2). Taxonomy (NCBI): domain Eukaryota; kingdom Metazoa; phylum Chordata; class Actinopteri; order Salmoniformes; family Salmonidae; genus Salvelinus; species Salvelinus sp. IW2-2015. Next base: position 11,405,287 of record NC_036857.1, on the reverse strand, counting down.
TGTTGATTTCTCTCTTAAATTTTGTGGTGTGTCAGTCGTCTTGAACCATGCCAATTTTTATAATTGACTCCCACTTAAAAGGCTGCGTTTTACTATTTCTAGAGAATAAAATATGCAAATCTGAGAAGCACTTAGGAGTGTGAATTTGGAACAAATAGAAGAGCTTATTCTGCTCTCAGATACCACCTGAAAGTTAAATTAAGGCATTAATAGGCTGTTCAACGATATCTGATAAATAGAAAGTTAAGTAAAAAAAGTTAATATATAATAATAATATATAATTGGTGGAAACAGCTCAGATGGTTTTTGAGCATTTGTCACTTGGAGGAATAAGAGAAATTACAAACAACAAAACAAATAACTTGGTGAAATAGATACAGGCTAATCTAAAATATTTCTGTGACATTTTTGTTATTGATAGAAATGTATTGATAAACCGTGCAACACCTTTTCAAACAGTGATCCACTTGTAACTGTAAGTACATCAACATTTTTACCTGTTCAAGCACATCTTATTCAAGTTGAGAAAGCAACAGAAAATAAAGTGGAGTCAACAAGACACTTTCTAAAAAAAGAATCTACAGAAGGAATTGTTTGCTATATTCTCTCTGTGTTTGGCTGATGACTAGGAGGGAAACTTAATTACTTTTCCTTTAATAGATGCACATTTTTAATCTGCCCCACATTTTATAAAGTGGAGCCCTTTTGGGATGCCCTCTAAGTAACCTCCCCTACTCTTTTTCCCAAGTCTTCACTTGTTTCAACAGCCATGAAATCTTCCCAACTCCCTCACTGTCATTTCCTATCCTTCCCCTTCACCTGTTCCACCCCAGGCCCCAGCTCCAGCCCTACAGGCCCTCTGGCTGTGGCCCTACCTTCATCCCACTGCTTTGAATCAGCATAAGCCCACTGATAACTGCCCCTGTCCAACAAGCCTGGAAAACACCTGTCACCCCAGAGGTGGGTTCAAGGTAGCTCACAGTGACCTGCCAGTTGATGATGTTGGACAATGGAATGGGGGCACGATTGAATTGGCCATCTTCAGCTTAAACTCTGTCACTTCTTCCCCCTCTTCCCTTCCCCCAGATCACCCCATGGCTCACCTGTCCACTCAGGGTGGTGTCTGCGGCCTTCTCGTCTTTCCTCACCATGCTCAGCATCCAACCTTTAGGTTGACGGGCCAGACGACAGGACGTGGCGAGACAGGGCTGACCTATGACCTGGACGTGGATCAGTACCGGTGGGGGTACTCACCGCCACTCGAGGGAATTAACTTGGGAGCATGCGGTGGCACACCATTGAGTGGAACCTTCCACAGGTCGAGCTGCCGTCCCTAACCTCTTAATACCTCAATGCATCAACCGGATGCAGTCACCACACTGTGTGCCGTTACACAGTTACTGCAGTAAAGAGACATTAAACCCCTGCATGGTTTGAATAATAGTGCTGTTTATTCACTGGTAGAAGGTGTTTTCTGAGTCATTTTAGGCTTAAAAGTAAAGTAGTGCTGGCCTAAAGCTGCATCATGATTCATAGTACATGCTTTTTAATTACAACTCTAAGTGAGAAGCTCAGTGTTAGGCTTGACTGAGAACCTAGTCTTGACACTGACTTTTTGATGAAAGTCGTCCTGCCGTGGAATACATCAACACGAGAGACGGAGTGACTTGCACATTTACAAACACTTTTGTTACAGATGCCTGACCGTCAGTAGCAAACAAAGTAACGAGGGATGAAAGCAGAAAAATGAACCCAGGCAGAATATTTTTCATTTCCCCCACCAAATTGTCTTTGTTTCCTGTGTAACTGCCTGAGTGATTACCAGATATCAGTATGAGCGATATTTCTCCACTCCGATGGACAGGCACTGAGGAAAATGGATGACTATTATCAACAGAAACCTCAAAGGTAGTCACCACGCAAACATGGCAGATGCATCCAATCTTGATCTGAGCTAAAGGATTCACTTTGAAGAAAACTCTGCACTTTGGAGTTTGATTTGTATTTACTTATTTTCAGCCATATCTCCCTGTGGAGATATGACCCATCCAAGGGTGCAATATCTGCTTTGTAAACATATCATTCTCCGACAAGCAGATAGGAAGAGGTTGAAGTCTGTTAAGCCCTCAGAAAAATGTACTCAAACAGATAAACAAATCAACAGCAGACAGCAGAAAAGAAGAAAAAGCACACAGTTCTCCATCTTCATCTCCCATATAACCAAGTAATTCTCTCACCATCCATTTCTTCCGGTATTTCTATCATCCTTTCATTCTCTCACTCTGTCTGACCTGCTATTACCTTTTTCTCTCTCGCTGTTCTGCATTCCTCTCAACTGTACAGTACTTATTGCCATTGTACACAATATCTGATAGGATGACAAAGTAGTTTTCAGAAAGACCATGGACTAATTCGGCTGTGTGTGTTTGTTCATGTATGTGTGCAAATGCATGCGTGTATGGTTGTTTGTGTGAGATTGGGAAATGGGGATACCTCGTCAGTTGCACAACTTAATGCCTTCAGCCGAAATGTGTATTCCACATTTAACCCAACATTTTTCGCCAAAAATGAGGACTTGTTCTCAACTGGCCTACCTGGTTAAATAAAGGTTAAATAAATAATATACCCAATAATAAAATGACATACCCAAATCTAACTGCCTGTAGCTCAGGACCTGAAGCAATGATATGCATATTATTGATACCATTTGAAAGGGAACACTTTGAAGTTTGTGGAAATGTGAAATTAATGTAGGAGAATATAACACAATAGATCTGGTAAAAGATAACACAAACAAAAAACCTGCGTTTAAAAAAAAATGTAAGCGAAAGGCCATACAGATGTTGTCCACAAGATGGCAGCAGTGTGTGTGCAAAGTTTCAGACTGATCCAGTGAAGAGTTACCTCACTACACAATATGTTGCTTCAAGTCTGCCAGGAGCTGGCCCAAAAGTGTGCTGAATTTCTACATGGGGGGGGGGCTGTAGTACCAGACAGCAGTGGGGTCAAAGTGTAGAACCCAGTTCCTACATTTGACTATAAAAATTGATTTTATAAAACAAAACTATGCCACATTTTATCTCTGGGACCCCCAGGGTGACAAATCAGAGCAAGTTTACTGAATGTACACTACCGTTCAAAAGTTTGGGGTCACTTAGAAATTTACTTGTTTTTGAAAGAAAAGCTATTTTTTTGTCCGATTAGAATAGCATCGAAAGTTGTATCGAGAATCAGTTGCAGCCCGTTTGCGCTGTTCGTGAAGGGAGTAGTACACAGCGTTGTACGAGATCTTCAGTTTCTTGGCAAATTCTCGAATGGAATAGCCTTCATTTCTCAGAACAAGAATAGACTGACAAGTTTCAGAAGAAAGTTTGTTTCTGGTTATTTAGTTTCTGGCCACAAATGCTGATGCTCCAGATACTCAACTAGTCTAAAGAAGGCCAGTTTTATTGCTTCTTTAATCAGGACAACAGTTTTCGACTATGCTAACTTAATTGCAAAAGGGTTTTCTAATGATCAATTAGCCTTTTAAAATGTTTAACTTGGATTAGCAAACATAGCGTGCCATTGGAAACAGAGGAGTGATGGTTGCTGATAATGGGCCTCTGTACGCCTATGTACATATTCCATAAAAAATCTGCCGTTTCCAGCTAGAATAGTCCTTTACAACATTAACAATGTCTACGCTGTATTTCGGATCAATTTGATGTTATTTTAATGGACAAAAAAATTGATTTTCTTTCATAAACAAGGAAATTTCTAAGTGACCCCAAACTTTTGAAAGGTAGTGTAAGTGCGTTATTCACCTTCAGAGGTGAATGTATCAAACCAGTTGCCGTGATAAAAGTATGGTATGGTATAGCATGGTACTTTTTTTCTGTAATAGCTACTGCAAATTGGACACTGCAGTTACACTAACAAGAATGTAAGCTTTCTGCCCATAGAAGACGTCTATTTCCTGGAAAGTTGGCTGTTGTATACAACGTTTTCTAGTCACATTATTGGATATTGCGCAACAACCGTCCCGGTTTAGGTACACCGATCCCGTAGTGGTCCGAGCAGTTGTTGTTCTGGATTAACTGCCTTGCTCAAGGGCAGAACAGCAGATTTTTCGGTTACTGGCCCAACACTCTGAAACGCTAGGCTACCTGCTGTGTGTATGTGACAGACAGAAGGGGTTGGGGAATCCATAGCATATAGTCTATTTCACTACACAGGATTTTGCTGTAGATAGTGTTTAAGTTGTCAGAAAATCAATTGGCAGTAAGCTCTCTTGGTTTCCAATTTGTTTCCCATCAAATTAATGAAATTCAAGGAGTAGGTATGCCAAACGTGTCATTCGTACTCCATTTCTCAATCCTATCTTATTCTACCCACACTGTCCCTCCTCACGCCCCTTGCACTGAGATAACCAATCCTCAACAACATTAAGAGGATTTCCAGCTCGGGAACAAGAGGAAAGTAATTTAGTATCTGAGCTTCATGGACCTGAAAATGTGTTTTTGCATTGCACTAATTTGCTTTACTTTGCAATGCCAATTATCCAACAGTGATAAATATTGATGAAACCTACATATCCCCATAGCTTATCATACTCACTCTTTTAACTGTATGAGTTTAATCAGTTTAGGAACTCCAACAATTTATTTGTGTACAGAAATCTCAGAGTACCAAACACAACAAACCAGTGAGTATTAGGGAGACAGATGAATAACCATGATCTTGTTTGCAAAGTCAGTGTTTTTGAATGGATACAAATTACTTAATTGACACAGTGCAAAAAATATAGCTTTGAAAGCTTCAAGAGAATCACTCTGGGCTCACACTGGTTGAATCAACATTGTTTCCAAGTCATTTCATTTAAATTACATTGAACAAACGAGGAATAGATGTTGAATTGATGTTTGTGCCGAGTGTGATGTCATCTACCTTAATTTCTCGTTTTAGTTTACATTTAATTATGCACATTCAAAAGTTCAGACTTTTTAGCTTTTTTGCTTTATTTCAGTCACCTGTTTCAATATGAATAAAAAAAATATTTGGTGTCTGAAGAAATCTGAAAAAGTCCTGCCATTTGCTTGATATGCCCAGAGAGAGTTTTTGGGTCTCTTCCTTCTTCTGTGTTTGGGCCATGACAGCTATCTGGTGTGACGATCAGATCAGATCCAGCATACCACAGCCACAGATCACAGAAGCAGCCCCGCACTGCTATTTTTACCTCTATTTTAAACATTTTTATCTTTGACTCTACATTGTTGGAAAAGGGCCCGGAACGAAGCATTTCTCTGTTTACGAAGCATGTGACAAATAACATTTGATTTGACTTGCTTATCCAAATGCAGCCCATTAGAAGCTCCTGACGACACATTAATGGAGGCTGATAAAACCTTGCTAATTCCCAGAAATAGGTTTTGTCACGGCTGATCAAATCATGCCGCTTGCACATCATAATTCATTACTGATATGGGGCAGATTGTAAGTGATGTGTGTGCAAAGCGCTCAAGTGTCCCTCGTTTCCACCCCTCCATTCTCTCATCCACCCTTTACTTCCTCATTCTAAATCCCATGCCCCAGTAGGGAGACAAATGGTTGGAGTGTTAGATCCAGATGAGGACATGGATGAGGAGACATGGATGGGGCTTAGCTACATCTACAGGGACCAATCTCTGAGCTAAATGCTGAAGTGCTAGCATCTCCTTAGAAGAGCCGTAAGGTCAGTTTGGTATCTGAGCCTCCTCAATGAGATACACTACATGACCAAAAGTATGTGGACACCAGCTCTTTCGAACATCCCATTCCAATGAATGTGGAGTTCTTCCACACTGATCATTTCTGTATGGACCTCGCTTTGTGCACGGAGGCATTGTCATGCTGAAACAGGAAAGGGCCTTTCCGAAACTGTTGCCACAAAGTCGGAAGCACAGGATTGTCTAGCATGTCATTGTATGCTGTAGTGTTGATTTCCCTTTACTGGAACTAAGGGGCCTAACCCCAACCATGAAAAACAGCCTCAGACCATTATTCCTCCTCCACCAAACTTTACAGTTGGCACTATGCATTGGGGCAGGTAGCGTTCTCCTGGCAACCGCAAAACACAGATTTGTCCGTCGGACTGCCAGATAGTGATGCGTGATTCATCGCTCCAGAGAACGCGTTTCCACTGCTCCAGAGTCCAATGGCAGCGAGCTTTTTGATCTTAGGCTTATGTGCGGCTGGTTGGCCATGGAAACCCATTTCATGAAGCTCCCGAAGTACTTTTGCTGACATTGCTTCTAGAGGCAGAGTGTTGCAACCAAAGACAGACAATCTTTACATGCTACGCGCTTCAGCGGTCCCGTTCTGTGAGCTTGTGTGGCCTACCACTTAGCATCTGAGCCGTTGTTGCTCCTAGACTTTCCACTTCACAACAACAGCATTTACAGTTGACCGGTGCATCTCTAGCAGGGCAGAATGAACTGACTAGGTTGCATCCTATGATGGTGCCAAGTTGAAAGTCACTGAGCTCTTCAGTAAGGCCATTCTACTGGCAATGTTTGTGTAAAGAGATTGCATGGCTGTGTGCTTTGATTTTTGTGGCTGAAATAGCCAAATCCACTAATTCTGCTTGAGGCATAACGTCTTCTGCTTTGATTTTCATGGCTAAATCTCGTGACTGTGGCATACACACTGCACCAACAGGAGCTGTTGGTCACAAGGATTCCACAGCTTGTTCCCATCAAAACTTTTGTGTCTCAGACTGTTCCCTTGATGTTTCAGTAGTGGCTGCAAAACATTCTGGGAACAAACGGTATCACAGGCATGTTTGCATAAAAGTAGATAAGATAGGTTTATGGAGCTAGACCTTTTTTGCAGTACTTTGAGCTGAAAGTTGCTTGGTTGACCAAATGTTCGCTCTCCGTTTGTACAATGCTCTGACAACATTCCCAGGGTAGTGTGATTTTTAGCGTGATATATCTCTGAAACTTTCTCTTTGCATGCTTTATCAAATAAAAAGTATGTCTTTGCTGGGTTGTGAGTCATCCTTCAAGCAGTGCCTATAGGGACGTCTATTTTCTAAGTAAGACATTGAAGAGGTAGATGGACAAAAGGAAACAGGCGAGAATTGTCTGGAAAAGCAATGTCAATATGCTAACAGTTAGGGGATATGAACCAGAATGCTGCGACGCTAACAGTACAGGGATCTATTGGACTATTGATATGCTGTCAGTCTGATGATCAATCTCATTGTGTTGAGTGGGCTCAGGGCCCAGCTGTTGACATGCTGACAATTTGGGGCCAATATGCCGAGAGTCCGGGTCCTCATTATCGGCATGCTAATAGTTTTGGGCCTTAGAGTAGATACTTTGAGACTTAGGAGCCTGGCTGGTGTCATGTGAACAGTCTGAAGCTTTGGTGTCAATGGGATGAGAGTCTAAAGGGACCAAGGTGTTGTATACAAACAGTTTGGGGGTTTGGTGACATTTGAGCTGAGAGTTTTGTTTTCTTTATTGTTGCAATGCTAACAGTTTGGGGAACTCCAAAGGACAAAGTGCCAAGTTTCAGGGCTGTGTCTGAGAGTGCTGCTCTTGGCAGGGCAGTGAGGTGCGGAGAAGGTGATGAACTGTGATTGCCCCGATCCTCCCCATGCGACAGCGTGCCCTGCCCTCCATAGGCCAGAGAACACCTGGAACAGTTGAGAGGGGAAGGATGACAAGGCGATAGACGAAGTTTGGGTCCACTGAAGGAAGGCTCTACTGTCGCAGCGAGAATACTCCCAGTTCCTGGTGGATTGGATAGCAGTTCTTCAGGAAAGACTCAGAGGGCAAAGTGAAGGGCTCGTGCTACGCTGCCCCACTTTAAAAATGACAGGAACTCTGGGAATATCTGTGAGGGGAAACAATACCTCCAGCCTGCCATGTAGGGTAAAGTAGGGGGAAGGACTCACTGCGTGGTTTCTTTGGTTTGGTGGTTAGTGTTTTGGGCAGGTGATTTGATGCAGCTGAGGGCTGCGTTTGCTCGCAGTCTATTAAAAAATCTGCAGAGTCATGAATAAGCAGTAGCTCTCCACCCGTTGCTAAATGAGAGTCCTGTAACCGAGAGTCTTTAGGCTGAGCCCCAATGCAATCTCACTGCTTTCACTGAACATGCTCCCTCTCTATCTCATTCTGACAGGGAAGGGGGTGTGGCTCAAGTGTGTATGTGTGTGTGTGCTAACATCACAAAGAAGGAAGCAGAAGTAGAGAAGTTGGGGAGAGTTGGAAGAAGGGAGGTGATAGAACAAGAACAAGACATGAGGAGAGAGAGACCCATTTCTCACCACCCCTCACCTACCTTGTCAAAGACAAACCCCAGAGGTCTTACATCGATCTGTGGGAAGCAAGGGCAAACAGTGGGACATGCCTTTAAGGGACCCCATCCACAGGGGCAGAGCACTTAGCACGCCACGGAGGTTAGGCCTACAGAGACTCTCAGCATGCATCTGTACATCCCCTGACACTGACACAGTTTCCCCAGTTTGCCACCTTCAGAGGGAAACTGGTGCCTGCTGTCCACTGTCTCTTTCCATTGAGCCAGGAACAGTCAGGGGGGAGGAGAAAGATAGAGAACTTTGACAATGTACAGACTCAGTGAGCATAGCCTTGTTATTGAGAAAGGCCGCCGTGGGAAGACCTGGCTCTCAAGAGAAGACAGGCTATGTGCACATTGCCCACAAATGAGGTGGAAACTGAGCTGCACTTCCTAACCTTCTCCTCAATGTATGACCATATTAGAGACACATATTTCACTCAGATGATACAGATCCACAAAGTATTCGAAAACAAACCTGATTTTGATAAACTCTCATATCTACTGGGTGAAATACCACAGTGTACCATCACATCAGCAAGATTTGTGTCCTGTTGCCACAAGAAAAAGTCAACCAGTGAAGAACAAACACCATTGTAAATACAACCCATATTTATGCTTATTTATTTTCCCTTTTGTACTGTAACCATTTGTACATTGTTACAACACTGTATATATACATAACATGACATTTGTAATGTCTTTATTCTTTTAGAACTTTGAGTGTAATGTTTACTGTTCATTTTTATTGTTTATTTCACTTTTGTATATTATCTACCTCACTTTCTTTGGCAATGTTAACATATGTTTCCCATGCCAATAAAGCTCCTTGTATTGAATTGAGAGACAGAGGAAGGGGTAGGTAGTGCTGGGGGGGAGTTGAGCTGGATCATCACTGAATGTGTAGTCCACGGTGAGATTCATATAAATCGTATAATCCCTAAATGTTTTTCAAATAAGAGTATTTAAGCAGTCTGTTTTTGGCAATGTGGTCAATTGTATTGTCTAACAAATGGTGACAACACATGATTTAAGTATTGATTAGGTTTTTTTCATGTGTGTAACAGATTCCTCTCTGTCATAGGACCAATACACCGCATCAGTGCAACTTTCACAGCCTGCTAAGAATTATTGCGGCATTTAGCACAGTTCAAGTGAATACCTTTTCATGGCATAAGTCTGTACTCATAATGAACAACACAGCAGTTATTTGGGCCAGCGTTTTTACACCTTCACTCCAGGTGATTCTAAGCATGACAATGGAATCCTCTGTCCTCTGACATCAGTATTGGGGACAGGGAGAGACAGGTACTGTAGGCCTGCAGAATGAGACTCTCACTCAATTAATTACCACAACCTTGAGAGATGCAGGAGCTGAAGCAGAGCTGAGGCCACCTCCCCCACCGAGAGAAGGATAATGTTAACCCCACACTGATGCACAGACAGAGAGACAGAGAGACAGACAGACAGACAGACAGACAGACAGACAGAGAGACAGACAGACAGACAGACAGTAACATTCAGTAACATTCAGTAACATTCAGTAACATTCAGTAACATTCAGTAACATTCCTCTCTTTCTTGTGATAGCAGATTTCTTTACTCTGGCCAAACTAATTGATATTTTGATAATTTTGCTGTTTGTTTGCTATGGGGATTATCTCTTTGTGTGTGTGTGCGTGGGTGTGTGTGTAATCTGACAACTCAGCAAGTCCTAATTACACATATCCATCTCAAACAGGAGCAAAGTGGCGAGAGGATTATTCCGAATCTTCCCGAGTCCAAATCAATAGATAGAGGGAGGAGAAGAAAAACAAAAAGACTGGGAGATACAGAAAGGCAGGAAGACCCTCTGGTGACCTCTACCTCGCCATGGTGAAGGCTTTGATCTCCTTTTACCATGCTTAATCTCTGTCACACTACACCAACAGAGTTTAACTAGCTCAAACAAACACATTCACAGAATCTAGAACAGACTGGAGAATGGTAGTGAAGCTGAATTTCACTGAGGGTGTGAATCATGATGCACGGCGATTATGAGAGGATGGGAGAGAGGCTCTCTGGAGCTGCAGTAACTGTTTATCACCTGATCTCTGCTCCAACATCACCACATCCACATCCACCCTCCACCTACATCTATACTTTCCCCTCCTCACCATTCATGGACCCATTTTCCACAGTGTGATTATATAAGTATTATTAAGTATTATCATACACAGTGTGATTATATAAGTATTATTAAGTATTATCATACACAGTGTGAAAGTGGATAAATGATGAAGAGGTCATACAACTGCTTCAACACGGATCTAGAGTGGCTTAATAGAAACAGCACACAATGAAGTACAAACAGTCTGCTTCCTCTGTTCCTCCATTGGCAAGCTCTCACAAGATGATTCTTCTACTTCCTTTTTGCAAGTGCTGCATAAATGTAAAACAACAACAACATGTGACTCAAACTGTGCCTTCAAAAGCCCCACTATCCTTAATTACCAGTTCAGTTCTTGGATAACATATGCTCTCAAAGTGGTGGGGGAGAGAGGGCTGGTGTTTGAGAGTTACTTTACACTGTGCTTCCCCAGCTCTGCAACAACGTTAAGCCACGACATGAATAATGCAGGCTGTTTTGTTCTGTGCTATGAATTAATTGATGGCATGATGGGATGAAGTGCACATTTAAATATATTGATTTGATTCTTTTTTGATTTGTTAGTGTGGAAATAACTGTGCGGCAGGGCCAGGCGAGTGAGAACCCCTATTGATATATGAGGTAAGTAGAGGCATATGGAAACATGAATTACTCTATAAATCAAAGCAAAAGGAGTGGGATCAGAATATGAGAAAACTGATGATAAATACAATTTGAGCTCATTTATGGGAACATTCCAGCATCCAATTTAGAGAGAGCACAATGCTGATATGGTGAACAGAAACAAATAAAAGAAATGTGTTGTGGCAATTACCTCATTGTTAACCTAGCTGTGTATGTAGTGAAGTACTATGAAATTAGCTAAGATCAAGAAATGGTAATGAAAGCGAATGTAAAACACAAGTATTATTTGAATAACTTGTAAAGGGAATGGATTCACATACAAGGCATGAACTTAAATTACATGGCGTTACCGGCATTAACATAGTTTTCATAACGTTGGCATGGTGAGAGACAGAGACATAATATGTATATAGACATAATATGACATTTGAAATGTCTTTATTCTTTTGGAACTTCTGTAAGTGTACTGTTTACTGTTAATTTTTTATTGTTTATTTCACTTTTGTTTATTATCTATTTCACCTGCTTTGACAATGTAAACATATGTTTCCCATGCCAATAAAGCCCCTTAAATTGAAATGTAATTAAGAGAAAGGCCATGCACCAACAGTCCATGGGGAGGAGAGAGAGCGAGAGAGGCAGTGTAAGTATCTCACCAGAGCAGGTAAAAACAAAAGAGAGACATAGTGAATCTAAGACCCTTTTATAACCATTTGACCAAAATCTGAGTTGTAACCAATAGCATTACTGTTGAGTTAAATTCCAATCATATATCAGACCTACAGGATGGAAAGACAACAGCATCACTTGCTTCACAGATATTTTGACAAGGAAGCGTTGGTGAGATAATGCAGCATTCCTAAGACAACAAAGGAATCCTTGCATACAGTGTTGATAAAAGAGAGGTCGGGGGTTGGGCCGGCCTACATATATGCATTTACTGTATATCAAT
>NC_036857.1:11363237-11390737 GCF_002910315.2 Salvelinus sp. IW2-2015 | reverse complement strand
GAAAAGTTCAATGCAATTTGTGTTTACAAAATTGATGATTTTGTCTGTCTAATTTGATTGGTAGCCATCCTTACAGGACCTGGAGTTTTTCCAGAACACTTGACATTACCAGGAATTACTCCCCGTTCCTGTAATGAGTGATGACTGACAATGTAAAAAAACAGAAATACCTTATTTACATAACTATTCAGACCCTTTGCTATGAAACTCGAAATTTAGCTTAGGTGCATCTGCACCTGTTTCCATTGATCATCCTTGAGATGTTTCTACAACTTGATTGGAGTCCACCTGTGGTAAATTCAATTGATTGGACATGATTTGGAAAGGCACACACCTGTCTATATAAGGTCCTACAGTTGACAGTGCATGTTAGAGGAAAAACTAAGCCATGAGGTCGACCAAGAACCCGATGGTCACTCTGACAGAGCTCTAAATTTCCTCTGTGGAGATTGGAGAACCTTCCAGAAGGACAACCATCTCTGCATCTCTCCACCAATCAGGCCTTTATGGTAGAGTGGCCAGATGGGAGCCAATCCTCAGAAAAAGGCACATGACAGCCCGCTTGGAGTTTGCCAAAAGGCACCTAAAGACTCTCAGACCATGAGAAACTGTCACGTCCTGACCATAGAAAGCTTTTATTTTCTATGGTAGAGTAGGTGAGGGCGTGACTGGGGGTTGTTCTAGTTTATATTTTCTATGTTGGTGATTTGTATGATTCCCAATTAGAGGCAGCTGGTTATCGTTGTCTGTAATTGGGGATCATACTTTAGTAGCATTTTTTCCACCTGTGGGTTATGGGATATTGTTCATGTTTAGTTGCCTGTTAGCACTGCATTGTCATCACGGTTCGTTTATTCTTTATTTGTTTTGTATTTGCTTAAGTTTCACTTTATTCATTAAAAGTATGTGGAACTCTACGTACGCTGCGCCTTGGTCCGACCATCATTATTACGAACAGCGTGACAGAATATCCCATCCCACCAGGACCAAGCAGCTTGCTACAATGGGGAAAATAAGTTGGACCTGGGAGGAAATAATGGAGATCCTTCCTTGGCAGGAGTCACAGCAGACGGAAGGAGATAATGGAGAACAGCGACGACGCCAGGGTTCGCGGCCACGACGCAAGCCCAAGAAAAATGGGCTTGCGTCGGGAGTGGTCGGCGACGCTGAGGGGTGAGTCAGAGACCGAGGATGAATATTGGGACAGATTGAGCGAGGAGTGGTCGGCGAAAGTTGAGGGGAGTGAACCAGAGACTGTCAGTGAGTTGAGGGAGAATGTGGAGGAGAGAGAAATGAGAGAGTTAATGAATTGGTGGAGGATGCACGACATTTGCCCTAAGGAGCGTGTATCGATGTAAAGCCACCTGAGTCAGCTCTCCGTACTCATCCTGAGAAGTGTGTTAAAGTTCCGGTACAAGTGATGCCGGCTATACGCACCAGGTCTCCAGTACGCCTTSCCAGCCCAGTACGTCCTGTGCCAACTCCCCGTACTCGTCCTGAGATGTGTGTTAAAGTTCCGTTACAATTGATGCCGGCTATACGTACCAGCCCAGTACGTCCTGTGCCAGCTCCTCACACTTGCCGTGCGAAGTGTGTTAAAGTTCCGGTACAATTGATGCCGGCTCTACGCACCGTGTCTCCAGTGCGTCTTCACAGTCCAGTACGTTCTGTGCCAGCTCCCCGCACTTGCCGTGCGAAGTGTGTTATCGAACCGGTACCATTGATGCCGGCTATACRCACCAGGTCTCCAGTACGTCTCCACAGCCCGGTACGTCCTGTGCCTGCTCCTCGCACTCTCCCTCAAGTGCGTCTTCCCAGTCAGGTACGTCCTGTGCCTGCTCCCTGCACTCGCCCTGAAGTGTGTGTCACTAGTCCGTGCCAGCTGTACCGGCCCCACGCATCAGGCCTCCAGTGCGCCTCCCAGTCCAGTATGTCCTGTGCCTGCTCCTCGGGCTCGCCCTTAGGTGTGTGTCACCAGCCCGGTACCACCAGTGCCGGCCCCACGCACCAGGCTTCCTGCGACGATTCCCAGTCCAGATCTTCCGGTGACAGTTCCCAGTCCAGAGCTTCCGGCGACAGTTCCCAGTCCAGAGCTTCCGGCGACAGTTCCCAGTCCAGAGCTTCCGGTGACAGTGCCCAGTCCAGAGCTTCCGGCGACATTGCCCAGTCCAGAGCTCCCGGCGACAGTGCCCAGTCCAGAGCTTCCGGCTACAGTTCCCAGTCCAGAGCTTCCGGCGACGTTTCACAGTCCGGAACCTCCAACGATGGTCCACGGTCCGAAACCTCCTGAGACGGTCCACGGTCCGAAACTCCTGAGACGGTCAACGGTCCGAAACCTCCTGAGATGGTCAACGGTCCGAAACCTCCTGAGATGGCCAACGGTTTGAAACCTCCTGAGACGGTCCACAGTCCGGGACCTCCTGAGACGGTCCACAGTCCTGAACTTCCTGAGACGGTCCACAGTCCTGAACTTCCTGAGACGGTCCACGGTCTGGAACCTCCTGAGACGGTCCACGGTACGGAACCTCCTGAGACGGTCCACGGTTCGAAACCTCCTGAGACGGTCAACGGTCTGAAACCACCTGAGACTGTCAATGTTCCGGAACCTCCTGAGACGGTCCACGGTCCGGAACCTCCTGCGACCTCCAGCTCCATGGCCGGAGCCTTCCCCTGCGCCGATGCCCAGTCTAAGCACGGAGTCCAGTCCAGCTCCAAGGCCAGAGTCTTATTCTGCGTTGGTGCCCAGTCCAGGCACAGCGTCCAGTCTCGCTCCATGGCGGGAGCTTTCCCCTGCGCAGATGTCCAGTCCAAACACGGCGTCCAGTCCAGCTCCATGGCAGGAGCCCTCCTCTGCGCCGATCCCCAGTCCAGACATGGCGTCCAGCCTGAGTCCATGGCTGTATCCGCGAGATGAGCGGGTTCTTCGGCCCACACCAGAGCCACCACCAAAGATAGTGAACTGAGCCACCACCAAACATTGAACTCTTTGGCCTGAATGCCAAGTGTCACGTCTGGTGTAAACCTGGCACCATCCCTATGGTGAAGCATGGGGGTGGCAGCATCATGCTATGGGGATGTTTTTCAGCAGCAGGGACTGGGAGACTAATCAGGATCGAGGCAAAGAGCAAAGTACAGAGAGATCCATGATGAAAACCTGCTCCACAGCGCTCAGGACCTCAGACTGGGGCATAGTTTCATCTTCCAACAGGACCACGAACTTAATTACACAGCTAAGACAACGCAGAAGGGGCTTCGGGACAAGTCTCTGAATGTCCTTGAGTGGCCCAGCCATAGCCCAGACTTGAACCCGATCGAACATCGCCGGAGAGGCCTGAAAATAGCTGTGCATCAACACTCTTCATCCAACCGGACAGAGCTTGAGAGGATCTGCAGAGACGAATGAGAGAAACTCCCCAAATACAGGTGTGCCAAGCTTATAGCGTCATACCCAAGAAGACTCGAGACTGTAATCGCTGCCAAAGGTGCTTCAACACAGTACTGAATAAAGGGTCTGAATTCTTATGCAAATGTGATATTTCAGTTAAAAAAAAATATAAATTTGCTAATATTTCAAAAACCTGTTTTTGCTTCATCATTATGGGTCATTTTGTGTAGATTGAAAAAAAATGTATAAGCAATTTTAGAATAATGTTGTAAAGTAACAAAATGTGGAAAAAGTCAAGGAGTCTCAATACTTTCGGAAGGCACTGTATATATATATATATATTTACATGTATTTAAACCCTCATTTTTGGCACTGAACAGTCTCCATAAATATACTTTAATTCATTTTTTCAACTGGTACTGGGGGGCCTTCAGATGAGTCTTGCAAAACAGAGAACACCATCTTGTTCGTGAGAGTCTCATCTTTCCATATAGGGGTAATAATACACTGAACAAAAATATAAACGCAACATGTAAAGTGTTAGTCACATGTTTCATGAGCTGAAATAAAAGACCTCAGAATTTTTCCACATGCACAAAAATCTTCTTTATCTCTATTTCTGTGAACAAATTTGTTTGAATCCCTGTTAGTGAGCATTTCTCCTTTACCAAGATAATCCATCCGTCTGACAGGTGTGGAATATCAAGAAGCTGATTAAACAGCATGGTCATTACAGAGGTGCACCTTGTGCTGTGGACAATAAAAGGCCACTCTAAAATGTGCAGTTTTGTCACACAACATAATATCACAGATGTCTCAAAGTTTGAAAGAGCGTGCAATTGGTATGCTGACTGCAGAAATGTCTATCAGAGCTGTTGACAGAGAATTGAATGTTCATGTCTCTACCATAAGCCACCTCCAACATTGTTTTAGAGAATTTGATAGGACGTCCATCCCGACCTCACAACTGCAGGCCACGTGTATGGCTTGTGGGGGGTGAGCAGTTTTCTGATATCAACGTTGTGAACAGAGTGCCCCATGGTGACGGTGGGGTTATGGTATGGGCAGGAATAAGCTATGGACAACAAACACAATTTCATTTTATCTATGTTAATTTTAATGCACAGAGACACTGTGATGAGATCCTGGGGCCCAATGTTGTGCTATTCATCCACCGCCAGCACCTCATGTTTCAGCATGAATATTTGTGGCCCCAAATCGCAAGGATCTGTACACAATTCAAGGAAACTGAAAATGGCCAAGTTCTTTCATGGCCTGCATACTCACCAGACATGYCACCCACTGAGTATGTTTGGGATGCTCTGGATCGACGGTTACGACTGCTTGTTCCATTTCCCGCCAATGTCCAGCAACTTCGCACAGCCATTGAAGAGTGGGAAAACATTCCACAGGCCGCAATCAACAGCCTTATCAACTCTATGTGAAGGAGATGTGTTGTGCTGCATGAGGCAAATGGTGGTCACACCAGATACTGACTTGTTTTATGATCCTTTTATAAAGGTATCTGTGACCAACCGATGTATATCTGTATTCCCAGTCATGTGAAATCCATAGATTAGGGCCTAATAAATGTATTTCAATGGACTGATTTCCTTATATGAACTGTAACAGTAAAATCGTAGAAATTGTTGCTTTTTGCGTTTATATTTGACCTAACTGCTCGATTCGGTCTTATGTTTTTTTTTTACATTGGATAAAGGTAGAGACTCAGAGCTAGAAAATGGTATATCATACACTACAGTTGAGAAACAATGGGAAAGTAATTCTGTTTTGAAAGTTGATAAACTTGTAACCCCATTTTCTTAATCCTTAGCCCTACCCATCTATTTAATGATTCACATATGCTAAACAGAGTGTATAAGGTAGTGTATTAAACAACCAAAGATTTCAGGACTAAAGGCTGTTTATCCTGTTGAGGATAGAGGGCGCTATTTTCACTTTGGGGGAAAATCGTGCCCAATTTAAACGGCCTCGTACTCTATTCTTGCTCGTACAATATGCATATTATTATTACTATKGGATAGAAAACACTCTCAAGTTTCTAAAACCGTTTGAATTATATCTGTGAGTAAAACAGAACTCATTTTGCAGCAAACTTCCTGTCAGAAAGTGAAAAATCTGAAATCCAGGCTCTGTTCCAGGGCCTCCCTAATCGTTTGCTTGAATTCTATTAGTATACATGCACTTCATACGCCTTCCACTAGATGTCAATAGGCTGTGAGAGGTGAAATGGGGTCTCTAGCTCTTTCTATGGTGAAAAGAGACAGCTTGGAATGACATGACCCCAGAATTCCTTTGTTCAGGAAGCGCATAAAGGTCACCAGTATTGGCTTCTGAAAAGCATTCGTTATAGACGTGTTATATCTCCGGCTTTGATTTTATTTGATAAATGTAATAATATCATCGTGAAGTATGTTTTTTCAATATAGTTTTATTAGATTATTGCATTTTTTTCTGGAGTTTAGGCGTGTTGCGTTCTTTGCGTTTGGTGACGAAGGAGAGCTTAGCGCCACTTAGCTAGTTTTGCTTGCTCATTCGAGAGGTAAAAATGCCATTCTAAAACCAAACAACGATTGTTCTGGACAAAGGACCCCTTGTACAACATTCTGATGGAAGATCATCAAAAAGTAGGACCCATTTATGATGGTATTTCATATATCTGTCGAACATGTTTACTTTTAGTTAGCGCCCAGATTTTGGGGGCTCTCTCGCAATAACGTAAGCTGCATATCGTAATGAAGTTCTTTTTAGAATTCTAACACGGCGATTGCATTAAGAACTAGTGTATCTATCATTTCCTATACAACATGTATTTTTTAGTAAAGATTATGAATAGTTATTTGGTCAGAATAGGTGAGTGTCAGAAAAATATCTGAACATTCTGGGAAAAAGATGCTAAGTTTTCAGAATGTGTAACCACGGATTTCAGCTCTAAATATGCACATTTTCGAACAAACCATATATGTATTGTGTAATATGATGTTATAGGACTGTCATCTGATGAAGGTTTATGAAGGTTAGTGAAAATTAATATATTTTGCTGGTTTATTCGCTATCGCTAACGTGCCTATTGCTATCGCTAACGTGCCTTGATGAATGAATGTGGTTGTGTGGTAGGCTATTGTAGTAAGCTAATATAATGCTATATTGTGTTTTCGCTGTAAAACACTTAAAAAAATCGGAAATATTGGCTGGATTCACAAGATGTTTGTTTTTAATTTGCTGTACACCATGTATTTTTCAGAAATGTTTTATGATGAGTATTTAGGTATTTCACGTTGGTCTCTATAATTACTCTGGCTGCTTCGGTGCTATTTTTGATGGTAGCTGTGACTAAAAGCGATTTTGTGAGAAGACCAATTTTAGGGATGTCTCATGGTCTGACAAACACCATTCTAGCTTTGTCACCTTTCAACGCAGATTCGGAAGTGCCCTGATGTGGTGGCTTGAGATGCATCCAATGCAAAAAAAAGATATCTCTAGCTTAAACTGATTGATTTTTATTGGGATTTAAAAAAAAATCTAATTAAATTTCCATGGGGGTGCAGACTTCAACTATTGGGGGTTAAATAGTTTTAGCCTGATGCTTAACCTGCTAAACTACAGCATCTATAGTGTAAATTGTGTCAGCGGTGCCTGAGTTAATGCTATGACTTTAAGAGGTGGGGCTGAGCCTTTGAGATTCACACCAAGTCTGTCCCCTGTCTGTCATAGAATGCATTAGCAGGTCAGGCAACTTTTCAAGACAGCAGGATGGATGACACTGGAAAGTAAGAAAAATGTGCAGTCTACTGGGACATCACAACATGTCCCCTCATGTCACCTCTTCATGTTCTAATGAAAAGCACCATGGAGTGGGTGTCAAGCGCGAAACCGACAGCTTGACAACGGGTCTTTCATCTCTTCCCCGAAGACTCTCAAATCTCACGATCGACTGTAGAGGAAAAAAAGAGAACAATACAGAGGAATGTTTTGAACATATGAGCAGGGGCCAGCTAAGCTGAGWTGAGGAGCGCTGCTCTCACTCACGGTCGCCTGCTAGTTAAACATAGCCCAGCAGCTCCTCACATCCTCTTTTACAAATGGCACTGCCACCGCACTCTGGAGGGCGTTGTCATGGTGACAGTGACAAGAGGTTCCAGACGGCAGACGCACTGTTAGCGCTCGTTAGGGTCAACTCGTCAAGGAATGAAATAAATAAACATAAAAAGAAAAAAGGAAAAGTTTTGACGTTGTGGAGGAGTGCTAGAACGTCTCCTTTTTCTACTCCTGTCTTGAAGGGGGGACTGTGAACCCGTGCGTTTGAGCTGTGAACCTGTGTGACACAGCTGCATTTTCTGCTGCTAATGATTTCTTACAAAATGAGATCAGAGCTGAACGCTTTTCACAAGTTGCAGAGCCAATCACCGGCGCTCTCCCCCAGCTCCTCCACACCGAACTGGGCTGCTCTACCCCAGCTCCTCCACAGAGATCTGGGAGGAGTCTGTTGTCAGTGCTGTTACAATTAATTCTATGTTCTAAGTTTTTCAGAGCCTGCTACAATATTCCATGGCAACATACTCCTGTACCACCCATCACTTACAATGTAGTAGTAGTAGTAGCAGTAGTAGCAGCAGTAGTACTGTAGCAGTAGTAGCAGTAGTAGCAGTAGAAGTAGTAGAGTAGTAGCAGTAGTAGTAGCAGCAGCAGCAGTATTAGTAGTAGCAGTAGAAGTATCAGTAGTAGTAATAATATTAGCAGTAGCAGTAGCAGTAGCAGTAGTAATAGTAGTAGCAGTAGCAGTAGTAAGCAGCACTCGCAGCAGAAGTAGTAGTAATAATACTAGTAATGGTAGTAGTAGTAATAGTAGTAGTAGTAGTAGAATAGTAGTAGAAGTAGCAGTAGTAGTAACAATAGTAGTAGAAGTAGTAGTAGCAGTAGCAGTAGTAGTACTAGTAGCAGCAGCCCTAGTAGTGTGTGGGGGCTAGAAAGAGTCGTTTGTCCTAGTTTTTGCACTTGTGTGTGTATATAGAGGACACTGCAAGTCCTAACATATAAAAACAAACAAAACAATTAAATTAATATTTACCAGTCTCACTTCGTTAGCTTCAGAACATCTGTTGAATTCAGCTCCGTGATCACTGGCAACGTAACGGAAAGGAAGCCAGAAACACTACTTAAAAGCTTTCATCAGTGTGTAAATTAAAGGGGTCAACCAGGTGCAGAGCCATTTGCTGCTCATACAGATCCTAACAACACACTGACCATGGGTGAGCACCAAGGACTCAGGGACCACACATTATGAGCTGAGATAAATACATGCATGAGTTGGGTTGTATGCATGGAGTTGGTTGGTGAAATGTTTGCGAGTACCTGTTCTTTGTAATGTTTCTGGTTGACTAGGCTGGACCAACTACATTTTGACTGTATTCAAGTGCCTGGAGAGAATGTTCACTTTAATTTCCTTAAATAAAAATGTTATTTGGTGACGGAGAGTGAAATGCTTATTTACGGGCCCATCTCAACAATGGATAGAGATAATAGGCTATAGCAGGGGTACTCAACTCTTAAGCTACGAGATCCAGAGCCTGCTGTTTTTCTGTTCTACCTGATAATTAATTGCACACACCTGGTGTCCCATCTCTAAATCAGTCCCTGATTAGAGGGGAACAATGAAAAAATGCAGTGGGACTGGCTTCGAGGTCCAGAGTTGAGTTTCAAGGGGCAATAGGCTGCCTCATCGTCATCGGTGATCAGGTCAATCACCGCGGTGGAGTCAGCAAAGTTAATGATGGTGTTGGAGTCGTCCGCGGCAACACAGTCGTGGGTGAACAGGGAGTACAGGTGGGGACTAAGCACGCTCCAATGAGGGACCAGCGTATTACGGGTCAGCGTGGTGGAGGTGTTGTTGCCTACCCTCACCACCTGGGGGTGGCCTGTCAGTAAGTCCAGGATCCAGTTGCAGAGGAAGGTGTTCAGTCCCAGGGTCCTGATCTTAGTGATGAGCTTGGAGGGCACTATGGCGTTGAACGCTGAACTATAGTCAATGAACAGTATTTTCACGTAAATGTTCTCTTTGTCCAGGTGGGAGAGGGCAGTGTGGAGTGCAATAGAGATTGTGTAATCTGTGGATCTGTTGGGGCGGTATGTGAACTGGAGTGGGTCCAGGGTGTCTGGGACGATGATGTTGACATGAGCCAAGACCAGCCTTTCAAAGCAATTCATGGCTATATATGTGAGTGCTACGGGACGATAGTCCTAGTAATCCATCTGGCCCCTCTGCCATTTGAATGTTAACCTGTTTAAAGGTCTTACTCACATCGGCTATGGAGAGCGAGATCACACAGTCATCAGGAACAGCTGGTGGTCTCATGCATAGTTCAGTGCTGCTTGCCTTGAAGCGAGTGTAGAAGGAATTTAGCTCTTCTGGTAGGCTTGCATCACTGGGAAGCTCACGGCTGGGTTTCCCTTTGTAATCGTTGATAGTTTGCAAGACTTGCCACATCCGACGAGCTTCAGAGCTGGCGTAGTAGGATTCGATCTTTGTCCTGTATTGATGTTTTGACTGTTTGATGGCTTGTCAAGTGTCTTCACAGACATTTTCAAACTCTGCCTGACCCAGTCTGTAATATCTACTTGTTTTAAGCAGACCCCGTTTTCTTGTTTGCTTATGGCCCTATACAACTCATTGAGTGCAGTCTTAGTGCCAGCATCGTTTGTGGTGGTAAATACATAGCTACGAAAAATGTAGATGTAAACAGTAGTAACAAATAGTATGGTCAGCAGCTTATCATGAGGTATTCTAACTCAAGCGAGCAAATCATAGAGACTTCCTTAACATTAGAGATCGCAGCACCAGCTGTTGTTAACAAAAAGACACACACCTCCCCCTTAATCTTACCCGAAGCAGAAAACCATCTAGAAAAATCAGCTAGATGTACAGTACCAATCAAAAGTTTTGATACACCTACTCATTCAAGGATTTTTCTTTATTGTTTTACTATTTTCTACATTGTAGAATAATAGTGAAAACATCAAAACTATGAAATAACACATATAGAATCATCTAATAACCAAAATAGTGCTAAAAATATAAGAAAAATAAAATATATATATCATATATTTGAGAATTTTCAATGTAGCCACCCTTTGCCTTGATGACAGCTTTGCACACTCTTGGCAGTCTCTCAACCAGCTTCATCTGTAATGATTATCCAACAGTCTTGAAGGAGTTCCCACGTATGCTGTGCACTTGTTGGCTGCTTTTCCTTCACTCTGCGGTCCAACTCATCCCGAACCATCTCAATTGGGTTGAGGTCGGGTGATTGTAGAGACCAGGTCATCTGATGCAGCACTCCATCGCTCTCCTTCTTGGTCAAATGTCTATTTTTTAACGAGATCACACTCTCTAAGATTTAAATTACCTCTCTTTCCCTAGTTGAGCAGTTTGGCGAAGTTGGGTAAAGTTTGGAAGGAAAGAGGTATTTGTGACGTGATTCTTGAAACTAGGCATAATTTTTTAATTTTTAATCAAAATGCGTTTTTGGCAGAAATGCGATCTCGAACATGTGAACATTCATGTGCCTTAATATCAAACTTGTATGTCATCTGTAAATACAAATACAATTGTTAAATTACGAGCCTAGTTGGTTTAGCCACGGAGAAAGTCAGCAACCTTCCCGCTAGCCATGATTTGCTGAGATAATGAGTGGGCTGGACATGCCGAGAGATGAGTTTGGATTGGTCTGCGGTGTTGCATCTTGTGTCTATAAAATGAGCAGCTCAGGTTGCAGTCTCCCGTGAAGCTTTCATCCATGTATACAGGTAAGCATCTAGCTACAGATTCAGATATTAAATACGTTTCTAATTTTGTCAGAAAGTTGTTTTCATTACAAGCTAAAGCTTGCTGTTAGCTAGCCAGCTGGAGTTCGATGGCTGGCTTGCTAACTAACATTAAACTTAACGTTATTTAGTTAACTTTAGCTTGCTGTGACAATCGGTTTGTATTGCTAGTAACATTACACTATGGATTGGGATTATAGTTCATTTTTTAGCTAGCTAACGTTAACATGACATGTCTAAACAAAATATCCAAAGTTAAAGCTTGCTGGTAGCTAGCTAACGTTAGCTGAGGTTAGGTGGCTGGCTTGCTAACTAACATTAACTTATGTGTATGAGGTGTGTGTAACGTTGGTGATGTTTTTAGAATGCCATTTCGCATTGCTAGTTATAGCCCAATGTCAGCTGGCTAACKAACAGCAAGCTTTAACTAGCAATACAAACCGATTGTCATAGCTAGCTAAAGCTAACCAATAGGTTCAATGTTAGCTATCTAACTTTAGCTAGCTATGACAATCGGTTTGTATTGCATTTACATTTACATTTAAGTCATTTAGCAGACGCTCTTATCCAGAGCGACTTACAAATGGGTGCATTCACCTTATGATATCCAGTGGAACAACCACTTTACAATAGTGCATCTAACTCTTTTAAGGGGGGGGGGGGGGTTAGAAGGATTACTTATGGAATACTATATGATAAGTGCATGTGTAACAGTATACAAAGTATGCTAATGTACTGGTGTGAAGGCATTTGGGCAGTGGTGTAAAGTAATTAAGTAGTACTTTAAAGTATTTTTACTTAAGTCATTTTTTGTGATATCTGTACATTACTTTACAATAACACATTTTGGCAACTTTTACTTCACTACATTCATAAAGAAAATAATGTACTTTTTACTCCATACATTTTTCTTGACACCCAAAAGTACTCGTTACATTTTGACAGGAAAATTTTCCAACTCACACATCCCTGTACATCCCTACTGCTTCTGATCTGGCAGACTCACTAAACACAAATGCTTAATTTGTAAATTATGTCTGAGTGTTGGAGTGTGCGCCTGGCTCTCCGTCAATAATAATAATAAAATAGTGCAGTCAGGTTTACTTAATATACGGAATTTGAAATGGTTTATATTTTTACTTTAACTTTTGATACTTAAGTTCATTGTGCCCCTGGCTATCCGTCAAATAAATAATAAAAGCAAAATACAATTGTGCCGTCTGGTTTGTTAAATATAAGGAATTTGAAATGATTTATACTTTTACTCAAGTATGACAATTTAGTACTTTTTCCACCATTGGATGTGGCTGGGGTTAAAGCATTTCTTTCACATGACCCATAAATTTAGACAAGTGTGTCTGGGTAAGCGTCATCTAATATTTATAAAATATTTTTATCTGGAAACTCTGTTTACCTTGAATTTTTCCTTATTGTAGGTTACTACCACTTTTAGTCTTAACCTTTACTACACTACTCACTGTTCAGCACATGTGAATCCTTAAAGAGATGGGTGGGGCTGGCTGAAGAGGGTTTCGCTACATATGACCGAAATGAGGTGGTGAGTCACATTTGTGCAATATGTCCTACCCCGCCCATTTCTCCCCATGCCCTGACTCCCATCCCTCTTCCCCACCCATCTCTACCTCTCCCCCCCTCCTTCCCTCCCATCTCTACCTCCCTCTTTCCCTCCCATTTCTCCCTCTCCTCCTGAACCCTCTCTTCCATGACACATGTTGGAGAAACAGACAGAGGAGTTAATAAAGCATGAAGCCATGCTGTTATGTCTGGCAGCTGTGCAGGCATATTGTAGACAAAGTCAAGTTTCACCACACAAATGTTTTATTAACGCTTCAGGAAAACAATTATATATATTTTTTCTCCAAAGTTGTTTTTGCGGCTCCACAAACAAGATATGTTGACATTTATTAATGGAATTATGTTTTGATTTCCTGTTGACATTCATGCTGCTATTTCCATATGAAAATGTGAGTATTTTCCCCTTCCAACTTTCTAACCCGTTTGATCTATACCAACATAAATCAAATAAAATGTTATTTGTCACATGCTTCATAAATATTGAAATGCTTAATTATGGGCCTTTCCGAACAATGCAGAGAGAAAGAAAGAAGATAAATAATAGAAAAGTAATAACACGTTATAATAAAAGTAATAACAAATACACAATGAGTAACAATAACTTGGCTATATACAAAGAGTAGGCCTACCGGTACCGAGTCGATAGACAGAGTTACGAGGTAATTGAGGTTGAAATGTACATATGCAGTGCATTCAGAAAGTATTCAGACCCCTTCACTTTTTCCATATTTTCTGTTACAGCCTTATTTTAAAATGGATTGAATAAAACATTTTCCTCATCAATCTACACACAATACCCCATAATGACAAAGTGAAAACAGGTTTTTAGACATTTTAGCAAATGTATTCAAAATAAAAAACAGAAAGGACCTTATTTTTTACAAGCATTCAGACCTTTTACTATGAGACTCGACATTTAGCTCAGGTGCATCCCGTCTCCATTGATCATCCTTGAGATGTTTCTACAACTTGATTGGAGTCCACCTGTGGTAAATTCAATTGATTGGACATGATTTGGAAAGACATACTCCTGTCTATATAAGGTCTTACAGTTGACAGTGCATGTCAGAGCAAAAACCAAGCAATGAGGTTGAAGGAATTGTCCGTAGAGCTCCCAGACAGCAGTGTGCCGAGGCACAGATCTGGGGAAGGGTACCAAAAAATGTCTGAAGCATTGAAAGTCGCCAAGACACAGTGGCCTCCATCATTCTAAAATGGAAGAAGTTTAGAACCACCAAGACTCTTCGTAGAGCTGGCCGCCCACCCAAACTGAGCAATCGGGGAGAAGGGCTTTGGTCAGGGAGATGACCAAGAACCCAATGGTCACTCTGACAGAGCTCCAGAGTTCCTCTGTGGAGATGGGAGAACCTTCCAGAAGGACAAAAATCTCTGCAGCACTCCACCAGTCAGGCCTTTATGGTAGAGTGGCCAGACGGAATACACACCTCAGTAAAAGGCAAATGACAGCCTGCTTGGAGTTTGTCAAAACGCACCTAAAGGGCTCTCAGACCATCAGAAATAAGGTTCTCTGGTCTGATGAAACCAAGATTGAACTCTTTGGCTGGAATGCCAAGTGTCACATCTGGAGGAAATCAGACACCATCCCTACGTTGAAGAATGGTGGTGACAGCATCATGCTGTGGGAATGTTTTTCAGCAGCAGGGACTGGGAGACTAGTCATGATCAAGGGAAAGATGAACGGAGAAAAGTACAGAGAGATCCTTGATGAAAACCTACTCCGGAACACTCAGAACTTCAGACTGGGGACGAAGGTTCACCTTCCAACAGGACAACAAATGCTAAGCACACAGCCAAGACAATGCAGGAGTGGCTTTAGGACAAGTCTCTAAATGTCCTTGAGTGGTCCAGCTAGAGCCTGGACTTGAACCCGATCGAACATCTCTGGAGAGACTTGAAAATAGCTGTGCAGTGACGCTTCCCATCCAACCTGACAGAGCTTGAGAGAATCTGCAGACAAGAATGGGAGAAACTCCCCAAATACAGGTGTGCCATGCTTGTAACGTCATACCCATGAAGACTCGAGGCTGCTTCAACAAAGTACTGAGTAAAGGGTCTGAATACTTATTTCAATGTCTATAAACCTTTTCTTGCTTTGTCATTATGGGTTATTGATGAGGGGGAAAAACGATTTCATCCATTTTAAAATAAGGCTGTAATGTAACAACATACTTTCCGAATGCACTGTAACTAGGAATAAAGTGACTAGGCAACAGGATAGATAATAAACAGTAGCAGCTGCCTAGGTGATGAGTAAAAAAAGTTATTGCAAAAAGGGTCAATGCAGATTGTCCCGGTAGATATTTAGTGTACTATTTAACTAACTATTTAGCAGTCTTATGGCTTGGGGGTAGAAGCTATTCAGGGTCCTGTTTGTTACAGACTTGGTGTATCAGTACCGCTTGCTATGCGGTAGCAGAGAGAACAGTCGATGACTTGGGTGGCTGGAGTCTTTTACAATTATTGAGGTTTTCCTCTGACACTGCCTGGTATAGAGGTCCTGGATGGCAGGGAGCTTGGCCCCAGTGATGTACTGAGCCATATCCATTACCTTCTGTGGCGCTTTGCGGTCGAATACCACAACTGGGGAACAATAGTATATGAAGTTGAGGGGGGGGGGGGGGGGGGGGGGGGGGGGGGGGGGGGGTTGGTGCTATTAGTATCTTACAAATTTCAGTTATTTGTTGCTTGAAGCCAGGCCTAGCGAGTCAGAATTAGCTTTTCCTTCCGAGTGGCGCAGCGGTCTAAGGCACTGCATCTCAGTGAGACACTGGTTAGATTCCAGGCTGTATCACAACCGGCCGTGATTAGGAGTCCCATAGGGCGGTGCCCACTTTGCCTAACGTCGTCCGGGTTGGGGTTTGGCCGGGGTAGGCCATCATTGTAAATAAGAATTTGTACTTAATTGCCTTGCCTAGTTAAATAAAGGTACAAAAAAGTGCTTTATTACAGACAGGAATACTCCTCAGTTTCATCAGCTGTCCCGGTGCCTGGTCTCAGACAATCCCGCAGGTGAAGAAGCCGGATGTGGAGATCCTGGGCAGGTGTGGTTACACATGGTCTGTGGGACTTGGGAGGTGGCTTATGGTAGAGAAATGAACATTCAATTCTCTGGCATCAGCTCTGGTGTATATTCCTGCAGTCAGCATGCCAATTGCGTACTCCCTCTAAACTTGAGACATCTGTGGCTTTCTGTGGCCTTTTATTGTCCCCAGCACCTGTGTTAGGTGTCCCTGTGTAATGATCAGGCTGTTTAATCAGATTCTTGATATGCCACACCTGTCCAGTGGATGGATTATCCTTGCAAAAAATGCTCAGTAACAGGGATATTAACAAATTTGTGAACAAAATTGTAGATAAATAAGCTTTTTGTGTGGTTGGAACATTTCTGGTATATTTTATTTCAGCTCATGATACATGGGACCAACACTTTACATGTGATGTTTATATTTTTGTTTAGTGATTATAAATACATCACAAATTTTCGACATTGGTTCAATGTAATTTCATTGAAATTACGTGGTAACAACTTTGATTCAACTGGTATGTGCCCAGTGGGATGTATTACTCTGAGAGCCACATATTTTAGTAGTTAAAAGTGAAGAATGATTGACCTTCAATCAAAAGTAATTCAATGAATCTGTTGAAATATAGAAACATCTTAATTAATGACAAATGTGAAATGTTACACGCACACACACACACACATAGCCCCTAGGGGCCCAAGGTAATGAGTGGGTATGATGTTACACGCGCACACACACACAACACATAGCCCTAGGGGCCCAAGGTAATGAGTGGGTATGATGTTACACACACACACACACACACACAACACACACACACACACACACACACACACACACACACACACACACACACACACACACACACACACACACACACACACACACACACATACACATAGCCCCTAGGGCCCAAGGTAATGAGTGGGTATGATGTTACACACACACACACACACACACACACACACACACACACACACACACACACACACACACACACACACACACACACACACACACACACACACACACACACACACACACACACACACCGCCCTAGGGGCCAAGGTAATGAGTGGGTATGATGTTACACACACACACACACACACACACACACACACACACACACACACACACACACACACACACACACACACACACACACACACACACACACACACACGCCCTAGGGCCCAAGGTAATGAGTGGGTATGATGTTACACACACACACACACACACACACACACACACACACAACACACACACAACACACACACACACACACACACACACACACACACACACATAGCCCTAGGGGCCCAAGGTAATGAGTGGGTATGATGTTACACACACACACACATAGCCCCTAGGGCCCAAGGTAATGAGTGGGTATGATGTTACACGCACACGCACACACACAAACACACATAGCCCCTAGGGCCCAAGGTAATGAGTGGGTATGATGTTACACACACACAACACCACACACCACCACACACACACACACACACACACACACCACACACACACACACACACACACACACACACACACACACACCACCACCACACCACCACAGCCCCTAGGGGCCCAAGGTAATGAGTGGGTATGATGTTACCACACACACCACACACACCACACACACACACACACACACACACACACACACACACACACACACACACACACCACACACACACACACACACACACACACACACACACACACACAACACACACACACACTAGCACCTAGGGCCCAAGGTAATGAGTGGGTATGATGTTAACACACACACACACACCACACACACACACACACACACCACACACACACACACACACACACACACACCACACACACACACACACACACACACACACCACCACACACAAACCACATAGCACCTAGGGGCCCAAGGTAATGAGTGGGTATGATGTTACACGCACACACACACACACACACACACACACACACACACACACCACACACACACACACAACACAACACCCACACCCACACACACACACACACACACACACACATAGCCCCTAGGTGCCCAAGGTAATGGGTGGGTATGATGTTACACGCACACACATAGGGGCCCAAGGTAATGAGTGGGTATGACAACTGACTGATTATGATTGTGATCTCACCAACTTTGACAGTTCTCTTACCTATGTAAATGAATGCTGGAGCTACTGTAACTTTACTAAGCTAAGCAGCAAGTATTGATAGCTACAAGGTAGCAGTTGCTATTTAAATTCTACTGTTGGAAAACCAGTAGGCTCTGGTTAATATCACCATTGCAGTATCATTCTTTATTTTTGTTTTATCTTATCTTGTGGTATGAAAAGCTGATAGTCCAGGAGAAAGTTGGATAAGGTTGGCTAGCTAGCTAGCTACAGTTCTGTCTCGATCATGCACTGTCTGGATCAACGTTGCTCTTTTTTTCCCCAATTGGTTGACTGAGTCAACCAATTGTGTCATACCTCTCCATCTATCGTTTTCATTGACTATTGTTGCTGTGACATTGCTACTGTAGTGAATGACCAGTCCCTTTCATTGTGCAGTCTTAACCCATCGCCTGAGACCAACATCCAGCTCAAATCAACCAACGCCTGCACATGCATTGTTCTGTCTATCAAACTCTCATTATTCTTTTTATTGACAGAACACTTCCTAAATAGGTCCTCAGCTCCTTCCTGCTAACTGATACATGGTCATCTCTCTGTCAATGAGTGGTTGTCAGGAACAGACATGTGTACGGGCCATATTATCTCACGGATATTTGGGCAGCACTCACCCTGGCATCTGTTTAAACATTAGCCCATTTTTTTGTGGGCATTTTTGTACCTCTGCCACCCTGGGAGAATGGACTCCAATGTTGGTAAAAAGGGGTTAGCTGTGAGTCAGGGGAACTACTCATGAGATGTACAGTGTGTGTGTGTCCAAACACCAAGGCCTCTCTCTCTCTCTCTCTCTGCAAAGTTCATATGAAAATGTCTGTTGCAAAAGCATGTAATACTTATACAACTCAAACATTTACAAAATCATGCATATCCCTCCCTCCTCCATCCTCGCTCCTCCCTTCTCTCTCTCGTCCAGCAGCCTTGATCAATCCCCCGCTTCCTCTTCTCCTCCTAGAGAAGAAGACGTGCTGTCAATATTCCCCAGACCGAAGCTCCATGAAAAGAGGAGGGGGAGAGAGAGGACAGCGATCAATGTCAGATATGGACAGAGGCACAGGGTTTACTAACAAAATAGATTTCACGCGCTGTAAAGGGTATCGAGTGGACCAGTGGATCAGCCCACACTGCACATTAACCCTTCAACTCAAACGACTAATGCACACTTAACAAACCACTACAGGCCATACAGGCCCACTTAACTACCGATAGCGTCAACATCAACTCTCAGTAATGGAGCCTCTACACAAGTGATAAACAATATAGTTTGGAGGACACACATGTTAAATGCGGGGGAACCCAAACACATGTAAGCAACACATGCTTTGAGTCTTCCTGTCAGTAGTAGCATATGGCATCGAATAGTTGAAGAGGCGTAAGGGGACAGATGACTGGAATCCGACAGAGATGTGAGAGGTCAATCCATTCCCCTGACGTATTGACAACTGTATTAGAATCATATCCCTTATATCTACAGCTATGTTTGGAAATGTTTTTGAAAATGCTGGCCATTCCTCTCCCTTGTGGCTAGTGCATCTTCCCACACTGACAAACCTCTGACAACGTGGTCGGAAAAACGGTCCAGGCCAAAATCCATCGAGCGGGAGATATAGATCGGCTTAATTAGGTTTTGCCAACTCGGAATGAGGAGGTAATTATCCAAAACAGTGCCCCCACTTTAAATACATCCGTCACCAGGTGCTCCTCTGCCTGTAGACGAGGAGAGGAATACAGAGGGTGAAGAAGAGAGGATTATTTACATGATTAATTACACTGCAGTAGAAGAACTACTCTCTTTTCAACAGTCAAGGGAAAATAAAATCAAAGTGTATTTGTCATGTACACAGGTAACAAAACTGAGACTTCAGCAGAGATAGCAAAGCGTGTTATAGCTAGTACACTGGTATTGGCTAGTGAAGAATTTAAAATGTGTCTGTTGAGAAGAAAGTATCTCCTCTTGTGCTTTCAGGGCACATCATAAACCATCAGTGCTCTGCTGCAATCAAGACTGACTGTGCAATTTGTTTAGTTTGTTTGCCGAATCTGACGTTTCAGGGGAAACAGAGCAGAGATTATGTCAGGAAATAGGAAAGCTCAAAGGAATTACTGAAAAATACATGTCCTTTTTTCTTATTTCTACCCTCCTCTTCTTGTTGTCTGCCTCTCCCACTGAACAACATGTACTGTAGATTATATTGATTTGCTAATTTTGTTCTTTGATGTAGATGTAAATCTTCTATCATTGTCACACCTCTTCGTGTCTGAGTGACAAAGAAAGAGACAAATCAAATAGAAGTGTATGGGTTGTCAAAAGCTACAAATACCCTAGACAGGACAAACAAGCATACCCACCCTCGTCACACCCTGACCTGACCAAAATAAAACAGAAAACATAGATAACTAAGGTCAGGGTGTGACAGTACCCCCCCCAAAGGTGCGGACTCCCGACCGCAAACCTGAACTTATAGGGGAGGGTCCGGGTGGGCATCTACCCTCGGTGGCGGCTCTGGTTCTGGATGCCGCCCCCCATCTTTACCCTGGTCCCTCCGCATTTGTTGAGCTGAACCGTGGCTCATCGCCGGAGGCTCTGGACTGTGGATCATTGCCGGAGACCCCGGGCTGGGGACCGTCGCCGGAGACCCCGGGCTGGGGACCGTCGCCGGAKACCCCGGGCTGGGGACCGTCGCCGGAGGTTCCGGACTGTGGCCCGTCGTTGGAGGTTCCGGACTGTGGCCCGGTCGTTGGAGGTTCCGGACTGGGCCCGTTGTTGGACGGTTCCGGACTGTGGCCCGTCGTTGGAAGGTTTCCGGTCTGTGGACTCGTCGCCGGAACGCTCTGGACTGGGACTGTCGCGGACGCTCTGGACTGGGTACTGTCGCCGGACGCTCTGGACTGGGTACTGTCCCGCGGACGCTCTGGACTGGGTACTGTCGGCCGGACGCTCTGGACTGGGTACTGTCGCCGGACGCTCTGGACTGCGTACTGTCGCCGGACGCTCTGGACTGCGTACTGTCGCCGGACGCTCTGGACTGCGTACTGTCGCCGGACGCTCTGGACTGCCGAGGCGCACTGTAGGTCTGGTGCGTGGTGCCGGAACTGGTGGTACCGGGCTCCTACCTGACTCAGCCAATCTCCTCGTGTGCCCCCCAATTTTTTATTTATTGGKGCTGCCTCTCGGGCTTCCGTGCTAGCCGTGTACCCTCATATCGTCGCCGTTCYTCTATTCTCCGGTATTTCTTCTCGTAGTATCGCCGTTCCTCCTGCGCTGTTTCCACCTGCTTCCATGGCAAGGTCTTGTCCCCTGCCATTACCTCCTCCCAGGTCCAGGATGTCCTCCACTCATTTTTCTCCCGGGTCCTTGATATCCACTCCTCTTTATCACGCTGCTTGTTCCTTTTATGGTGGGTTATTCTGTCACGTTCGTCGTAACGAGGAGACCAAGGCGCAGCGTGATTTGAATACATTCTTCTTTATTTAACAAAGAATACTGAACAAACTATACAAAACAACAAAACGAACGTGAAGCTAATATAACGAGTGCTGACATGCAACTACATATAGACAATAACCCACAAAACCAAAATGGAAAATGGCAACCTAAATAGGCTCCCCAATCAGAGACAACGATAAACAGCTGTCTCTGATTGGGAACCAATTCAGGCCACCATAGACCTACAATATGCCTAGACTAACAAACACCCCTAGACATACAAAAACCCTAGACAGGTCTAACAAGCATACCCACCCTCGTCACACCCTGACCTGACCAAAATAAAACAGAAAACATAGATAACTAAGGTCAGGGCGTGACAGGTACAGAGTGGCAGGCACGCTCGAGGTCTGGGCAGGCAGAATTGTCAGGCAGGCGGGTACAGAGTCCAGAACAGGCAAGGGTCAAAACCAGGAGGACTAGCAAAAGGAGAAAAGGCAAAGCAGGAAAACGGGGAAAAATGCTGGTAGGCTTGGACATATAGTGGGGCAAAAAAGTATTTAGTCAGCCACCAATTGTGCAAGTTCTCCAACTTAAAAAGATGAGAGAGGCCTGTAATTTTCATCATAGGTACACTTCAACTATGACAGACAAAATGAGGGAAAAAAATCCAGAAAATCATATTGTAGGATTTTTAATGAATTTATTTGAAAATTATGGTGGAAAATAAGTATTTGGTCAATAACAAAAGTTTATCTCAATACTTTGTTATATACCCTTTGTTGGCAATGACAGAGGTCAAACGTTTTCTGTAAGTCTTCACACGGTTCTCACACACGCTGTGCTGGTATTTTGGCCCATTCCTCCATGCAGATTCCTCTAGAGCAGTGATGTTTTGGGGCTGTTGCTGGCAACACGGACTTTCAACTCCTCCAAAGATTTTCTAATGGGGTTTGAGATCTGGAGACTGTCTAGCCACTCCAGGACTTGAAATGCTTCTTACGAAGCCACTCCTTCGTTGCCCGGGCGGTGTGTTTGGGATCATTGTCATGCTGAAAGACCCAGCCACGTTTCATCTTCAATGCCCTTGCTGATGGTAGGCTTTGTTACTTTGGTCCCAGCTCTCTGCAGGTCATTCACTAGGTCCCCCCGTGTGGTTCTGGGATTTTTGCTCACCGTTCTTGTGATCATTTTKACCCCACGGGGTGAGATSTTGCGTGGAGCYCCAGATCGAGGGAGATTATCAGTGGTCTTGTATGTCTTCCATTTCCTAATAATTGCTCCCACAGTTGATTTCTTCAAACCAAGCTGCTTACCTATAGCAGATTCAGTCTTCCCAGCCTGGTGCAGGTCTACAATTTTGTTTCTGGTGTCCTTTGACAGCTCTTTGGTCTTGGTCATAGTGGAGTTTGGAGTGTGACTGTTTGAGGTTGTGGACAGGTGTCTTTTATACTGATAACAAGTTCAAACAGGAGCCATTAATACAGGTAACGAGTGGAGGACAGAGGAGCCTCTTAAAGAAGAAGTTACAGGTCTGTGAGAGCCAGAAATCTTGCTTGTTTGTAGGTGACCAAATACTTTTTTGCCCCACTGTACATTACGAACTGACCCAGAGAGACAGGAAACACAGGGATAAATACACTGGGGAAAACAAGCGACACCTGCAGGGGGTGGAGACAATAACRAGGACAGGTGAATCTGATCAGAGTGTGACAGGAGGAGTAGAACAAACTCCTTATTGTTCCTAATCATCCTGGAATTTGGGTTTAAACAACACCAGGGTTACATAACCACCAAATGAACCCAAAGTGGCTTGTGATTGCCCCCAATCAGCATGGGAGGGGTGGAACCAGCCATGACTAAGCATTTTTAGATCTACTATATAAAGAACTCAGCATTTTTGGTAAGGTTAAGCTCTCGACAACACACCTTTAGAGTGTGCAGTCGACCAGTTTCATTATTGCAATAATGAATTGATATGAAATAGAGATAATTGTTTGAGTAATTGTCCAAGTCTCTCAGTATACATTCATTTTCACTACACCTTCCCTTCAACTACACTGATTGAAGTGGATTTAACATGTGCCATCAATAAGGGATAATAGCTTTCGCCTGGATTCACTTGGTCAGTCTATATCATGGAAAGAGCAGATGTTCAAAATATTTTGCACACTCAGTGTATAAATACACAGTAAAAAAACATAGSAAAATGGATAGAATTGCAGGAAATTAGCTTCTGAACCAGAGTCCAGAATATAAACAAAGTATATGTACAGTGCCTTCAGAAAGTATTCAGACCCCTTGAGTTACAGTATTCCACATTTTGTTGTGTTACAGCCTGAATTCAAAATTGATTAAAGATATGTATTTTCTCTCACCCATCTACACATGATGACAAAGTGAAAACATGATTTTAGAAAAATTWGCAAATTTACTGAAAATTAAACAATGTAAGAGTGTAAGTATTCACACTCTTGAGTCGACATCTTAGAATCATCTTTGGCAGCAATTACAACACAGGAGGTTGGTGGCACCTTCATTTGGGAGGATGCAATCATTGTAATGGCTGGAGCGGAATAGGGTGAACGGTATCAAATACATCAAACACATGGTTTGATGCCATTCCATTAGCTCCGTTCCATCCATTATTATGAGCCGTCCTCCCCTCAGCAGTTAGTACTTCTGGTCTCTTAGAGCTTTGCACACCTGGATTGTACAATATTTGCACATAATGCCGCTTAAAATTCTTCATGTTGGTTGTTGATCATTGCTAGACAGCCATTTTAAAGTCTTGTCATAGATTTTCACGTTGATTTAAGTCAAAACTGTAACTAGGCCACTCAGGATCATTCAATGTCGTCATGGTAAGCAACTCCAGTGTATATTTGGCCTTGTGTTTTCCATGAGCCATTTCCAGAACTTGTAGATGTGCCCTATGGAGCCTCTAATGTGGTAAAGATTCCAAGACATTATATCACGTTCAGCACCCCCTGGAGGCTATATGAGAGGGTCCGCATCCCCTTCCTGCTGACTAATGCCCCAGCCGCTTTCCAGAGGTGTGTGGAAGGAGTTCTAGAGGGCATGAGAGACGACTGTTGTTCTCCATATTTGGATGATGCTCTCTGCTATTCCAAGACATTAAGTGAACATGTTGAGGAGCTGAGACGATTGCTGAGTTGGATGAGGAAGCACGGTATCAAAACTGCGGCTGAAAAAGTGTGAATTCTTCCGACTGCAAGTGAGGTACATCGGTCGGATGGTATCTGGCGAGGGAGTCCAAATCGACCCAAAAGACTTGAGGCAGTATTGGTGTTAAAGGAGAAGGATCCACAAACACTGCTGGGATTCCTTGGTTACTACAGGTCATTCATCCAGGATTTCTCCCAGTTGGCCAACCCCCTGTTTGAGCTTCTACAAAGAAGAAGCAAGAGGTAAAACTGCCAACCAGAGGCAAACCAACCAGAGGCAAAACCCAGGCAAAAAGAGAAAGCAATGGACAACCTCAACCTCCCAAGACTGCTGTCCAGTGGACATCTGTACACAGAGCCATCGTAGTCAAGCTTGTAGACATGCTAACCCATCTACCCATACTTGCATACCCAGACTGTGACTTACTGTTTGTATTACACACTGACACTTCCAACAAGAGTCTAGGCTGTGCTTTACCAACATCAGAACAGGAAACTACAGTGGGGAGAACAAGTATTTGATACACTGCCGATTTTGCAGGTTTTCCTACTTACAAAGCATGTAGAGGTCTGTAATTCTTATCATAGGTACACTTCAACTGTGAGAGACGGAATCTAAAACAAAAATCCAGAAAATCACATTGTATGATTTTTAAGTAATTCATTTGCATTTTATTGCATGACATAAGTATTTGATCACCTACCAACCAGTAAGAATTCCGGCTCTCACAGACCTGTTAGTTATTCTTTAAGAAGCCCTCCTGTTTCCACTCATTACCTGTATTAACTGCACCTGTTTGAACTCGTTACCTGTATAAAAGCCACCTGTCCACACACTCAATCAAACAGACTCCAACCTCTCCACAATGCCCAGACCAGAGAGCTGTGTAAGGACATCAGGGATAAAATTGTAGACCTGCACAAGGCTGGGATGGGCTACAGGACAATAGGCAAGCAGCTTGGTGAGAAGGCAACAACTGTTGGCGCAATTATTAGAAAATGGAAGAAGTTCAAGATGCCGGTCAATCACCCTCGGTCTGGGCTCCATGCAAGATCTCACCTCGTGGGCATCAATGATCATGAGGAAGGTGAGGGATCAGCCCAGAACTACACGGCAGGACCTGGTCAATGACCTGAAGAGAGCTGGGCCACGGTCTCAAAGAAAACCATTAGTAATACACTACCCATCATGGATTAAAATCCTGCTGTCACCTGGAGGCGTGTCACCTGGAGGCGTGTCACCTGGAGGCGTGTCACTGGAGGCGTGTCACCTGGAGGCGTGTCACCTGGAGGCGTGTCACCTGGAGGCGTGTCACCTGGAGGCGTGTCACCTGGAGGCGTGTCACCTGGAGGCGTGTCACCTGGAGGCGTGCCTGCCAACACACCTGAAAAACAAAGAATGGAATCCAAATGAGAAAGAGAAAAAGCTTATGGGACCTGAAACAAGGAGACTTGCTTGAGTGGAACAAGCTGGTGGTAGACAAAGGAATCCTGTACAGACAGGCTAGACAACGAAAGCAACTGGTGCTACCCAGCAAGATGAAAGCAGTGGTGCTGAAGAACTTCATGACACCATGGTCCTGTCAGAGCAGACAAAGTGATCCATCTAGTCGGGAGACTCTACTGGCCATTCATGCAGCGTGAAGTAGAGGAGTATGTGATCAGACATGTATCAAGCAGAAACATCCCTGTGTTCCTGAGGAAGCACCTATGGGTTCTATCACCAGCAGTGCACCCTTTGAGCTACTCTCTATCGATTACATGCCTTGAGCCAAGCAAACATCCTATATCCTTCTACTGGTCGATCACTTCACACGCCTTGCACAGGCCTACCCAATGAAGAATAAGTCAGGAAAAACTGCAGCTGAGAAGATATCCCAAGACTTCATTCCTCGATTTGGCTATCCTATTAAGCTTCACCATGACCAAGAATAACCTGTCTAGAGACTCCGACAGCATGCAGGGATCAATCTAACTCTTATTTTCTACATGCTTTAGCAGTAGTTAGTGCATCAGTCCAATAGATGGTGCTGTTGTACTGTGGTAGTAGGGGAAGCAACAAGTTCTGGCTAAGTGTGCACCATTCCTCAGATTAAAGAAAGTGCCAGAACTGTCAATATGATAACTTTTGTATCCGTTTCTCACTACAGGTATGTAACAGCACGTTCAAAAACGTTCAAGCACGTTCAAAAACGTTGTTAAAGCTTGTTAATGTTTGACATGTCCTTTCACTGCGTCTTAATTCTAAGAAGGTACCTAAAGGGAACTTTAAGTCATATTCTCTAAGTTGAGCCCTACAAAAAGGCTCTCTACCTGGAAATTCAGAGACACTTGATCATGAATTGAGGACCTCTCTCATAAGGGTCCACGGGAAGAGGTTGTGGGGGGTGTTTTTTGTCGACGGTGGGGTACAGAGACGACTAGATCGGTCTGCTAGTACAGGACTAGTAAAGGCCAGTGCACTACTTTTGGAATTTTAACACTTTTCAACAACAAAAAACAAATTGCCCGCACTACAGTAAGCTATATATTTATTTATTACGATTTTTCAGGGGGTGCTACAGTACCCTCAGCACCCTGCTTCCTGCGGCTATGACCCCTGTAGTTCTAGCTGAAATATAACCATGCAGGTCCATAGGCACACAGGTGGGAGAGACAAAAAACGTCCCTTGACATAAGAAAGCCTCATACGTGACCCGATTTCGTAACTAGGCATATGTCACGACTTCACAGGAGAGCTGTTTGAACATAAATATTTATATAAAGTGTTTTATTTTAAGTGTACTGTTAGCTAGCTAACGTTAGCTGGCTGGGTTGCTAGCGATAAAC
>NC_036857.1:11341837-11363212 GCF_002910315.2 Salvelinus sp. IW2-2015 | reverse complement strand
TTTTGTTTTAGATTCCGTCTCTCACAGTTGAAGTGTACCTATGATAAAAATGACAGACCTCTACATGCTTTGTAAGTAGGAAAACCTGCAAAATTGGCAGTGTATCAAATACTTGTTCTCCCCACTGTAAGTGGACAATCTGTGACAAGTTTAGAAACGATCTATTCTGTGCACCAACCTTTACCGTATACATAGACAACAACCGGTTGACCTACGTTCTGAGCACAGCAAGACTCAATGCAGTATGTCACCGCTGGGTCGGGGAGTTGTCTGACTTCCACTTCGACCTGAAGTACAGATCTGGTAAGATGAATGCAGACACTGACATGTTGTCACGTTGTTCTGTCAATCTCCACAGCCACGTGGGTGAATACACAGAAAATATTCCGCCAGAAGTTGTCTCAGCTGTATGGCAAGGAAGCAAAGCAGCAAAAAATGAAAAAAAATGCGTGTCACCTGGAGGCGTGTCACCTGGAGGCGTGTCACCTGGAGGCGTGTCACCTGGAGGCGTGTCACCTGGAGGCGTGTCACCTGGAGGCGTGTCACCTGGAGGCGTGCCTGCCAACACACCAGAGAACATCAAAGCGGCACAGCACGAGGACGCTGCAACCAGAGAAGTCATCTCGCTGAAAAACAAAGAATGGAATCCAAATGAGAAAGAGAAAAAGCTTATGGGACCTGAAACAAGGAGACTTGCTTGAGTGGAACAAGCTGGTGGTAGACAAAGGAATCCTGTACAGACAGGCTAGACAACGAAAGCAACTGGTGCTACCCAGCAAGATGAAAGCAGTGGTGCTGAAGAACTTACATGACACCATGGGTCCTGTCAGAGCAGACAAAGTGATCCATCTAGTCAGGGAGACTCTACTGGCCATTCATGCAGCGTGAAGTAGAGGAGTATGTGATCAGACATGTATCAAGCAGAAACATCCCTGTGTTCCTGAGGAAGCACCTATGGGTTCTATCACCAGCAGTGCACCCTTTGAGCTACTCTCTATCGATTACATGCCTTGAGCCAAGCAAACATCCTATATCCTTCTACTGGTCGATCACTTCACACGCCTTGCACAGGCCTACCCAATGAAGAATAAGTCAGGAAAAACTGCAGCTGAGAAGATATCCCAAGACTTCATTCCTCGATTTGGCTATCCTATTAAGCTTCACCATGACCAAGAATAACCTGTTCTAGAGACTCCGACAGCATGCAGGGATCAATCTAACTCTTATTTTCTACATGCTTTAGCAGTAGTTAGTGCATCAGTCCAATAGATGGTGCTGTTGTACTGTGGTAGTAGGGGAAGCAACAAGTTCTGGCTAAGTGTGCACCATTCCTCAGATTAAAGAAAGTGCCAGAACTGTCAATATGATAACTTTTGTATCCGTTTCTCACTACAGGTATGTAACAGCACGTTCAAAAACGTTCAAGCACGTTCAAAAACGTTGTTAAAAGCCTTGTTAATGTTTGACATGTCCTTTCACTGCGTCTTAATTCTAAGAAGGTACCTAAAGGGAACTTTAAGTCATATTCTCTAAGTTGAGCCCTACAAAAAGGCTCTCTACCTGGAAATTCAGAGACACTTGATCATGAATTGAGGACCTCTCTCATAAGGGTCCACGGGAAGAGGTTGTGG
Source organism: Salvelinus sp. IW2-2015 (assembly GCF_002910315.2). NCBI lineage: Eukaryota > Metazoa > Chordata > Actinopteri > Salmoniformes > Salmonidae > Salvelinus > Salvelinus sp. IW2-2015. Next base: position 11,361,581 of record NC_036857.1, on the reverse strand, counting down.
GGGGTGTTTTTTGTCGACGGTGGGGTACAGAGACGACTAGATCGGTCTGCTAGTACAGGACTAGTAAAGGCCCAGTGCACTACTTTTGGGAATKTTAAACATTTTCAACAACAAAAAAACAAATTGCCCGCACTACAGTAAGCTATATATTTATTTATTACGATTTTTCAGGGGGTGCTACAGTACCCTCAGCACCCCTGCTTCCTGCGGCTATGACCCCTGTAGTTCTAGCTGAAATATAACCATGCAGGTCCAATAGGCACACAGGTGGGAGAGACAAAAAACGTCCCTTGACCAATAGAAAGCCTCATACGTGACCCGATTTCGTAAACTAGGCATATGTCGCAAGTCACGACTTCACAGGAGAGCTGTTTGAACATAAAAATATTTATATAAAGTGGTTTCATTTTAAGTGTACTGTTAGCTAGCTAACGTTAGCTGGCTGGGTTGCTAGCTAACGTTATGTGTATGATCTTATTCTTCGTATCTCAGACACATTTGCTTGATTAGTTATAGCCATAGAACTTGGTTGGTTAGCTATCTACAGATTCATGCAGGGTAGTAACGTCATGAGTTGTGATTATGGTCCATTGTTTAGCTAGCTAGCTACATGTATGAACAAAAGACTCCACTCTAGTTTTGACAAAGTATTTTCATTTCAAGTTAAAGTGTACTGTTAGCTAGCTAGCTAACGTTAGCTGGCTGGCTCGCTAACTAACCGATTCATTGTTTACCTAGCTAGCTATCTAGCTACATTTCTTAACAAATTACTCTTGTCTTAGTGTGCCAGACCACAGAATAACTGATGCATTTTTGAACGCTCAACACCTTTTAAACGTCGGCAACAAAGAGTMATTCAATTGATGCTAGCAGCACAGTTACAGTCACCAACTCTCTCTGGATAACATGAAAAAAGCCTAACCAGCTCTGCTAGGGTGAGCAAAATGGTCAGAGTGGGCTGTTCTCTCATTATGTGTCTGGAAGTAGCTAGCCAATGTTAGCCAGTTAGCTTGGGTGCTTGACTGTAGTTGTGAGGTCAGAGCTTTCGGGAACAATCCTACTTATTGGCCAGAGCGTCCAGGGTGCGCTCTGAACGCGAAACCACAGATAGAACAATAGGGCAATGTTCAGTGAGCTGTTCTCTCTCTCTTAGATGTCTGGAAGTAGCTGGCAAGTTAGTACAGAATGGTTGGATCAACTCTTAAAGAGATGGGTGAGGCTAAGGCTTAAGAGGGTGTGAACAATGCTGAATGGGTGTAGACAAAGAAGTGCTCTCCAATAGTAGTACCAAAACATTGAAAGACGGTTTTCTCAAAAGTGAGTTTACAAGTTGGTCAACATTCCAAGCAGAATTACTTTCCTATTGTTTCCTCAAATGCGGAGTATGATATACCATTTTGTAGCTCTGAGTCTCTACTTGTATCTAATGTAAAACACAGAAATTAAAATGTTGCTACATAAGACCGAATCCAGGTGGTGAGTCACATATCCTCCACCGGTCAATCGGGATATGGGCWAACAGCCCTGTAAAGAATTTGACCCTCGCTTTCTGACAGTGAAGAAACTCTTCAGTCATTAAATGTAAAATCTGACTCCATAACCCATCTGCATATTAATTTCTTACACTTGTGCGTTAACCACCTCAGCAAGCTAATGCTGATTAATTATCTCACAATGTCATAGTGAATTAATTAGCCAAATTAAATATGAGTGTACATTTCTCAAACAGAGATATTTACATATAATTAGTCGTATATCTTAAATTACATGACAGTCGTGGTTTTCATATGGATATAGCTCTGCTGCAGTTTCCTTTGGATCTATTTGATACATATACTGCTACRCTTTAACCTTGATTATAGAAATGTGCTGTGTAAGGGAAATAAACAACYGTTATCACCATGGTAACCAAGTCAGATAATATAGATCTATTACGCCAATGAGCTGCAGTACAAAACCTCCCATTATAAGTTGCTCTCAGCATTGTATTGTTGCTGTGTCAGGTTCATTCAAGTCATTAACAGTAAGAGTAGTGCTTTTCTCTTTACCTACAGTTGTGAGAATACACTAAACAGTGTTCCTAGGATACACGTTCTAAGCCACAGATTACAGACACGTTTGATCTGTGCTTRAACGCAGATTTGTGAGAAAAGCTTGTTTCCTTCAGACTCCAACATGATGAGAAAAAATACAGTGATTAGCAAAACCCCGAAATCTCATTATGCCAAAGTGACAGCGTCTGTTGTGTTGTGAGTGAGTGAGTCTCAGAGGCTTTGGTGCATTGTACCGCATCAGTGCACACACACGAACACATGTACGCGCGCACACACACACAAACACACATTGTCCCGCATCATTGCACACGCACACACAGACACACACACACACAACCCCTCCCCAGGTCTGGTTGCTTGAATGATTATTATATTGCTTGGTATTCTGTCTTTATTTACTGCTATTGATCTGCCGGTGACAACGGTCCAGATGAATGTTTGGGGGATGAATTGAAAGCAATTGAGTCATACGGGACATGGCTGCGAATTCCTGCCGCATGTTAAACAGCCACTCCATTCCCTCTACCCATAATCCACCTGGGCACTGACTGGAAAACATTCTGCACTACTGCATCCTGGATCAAAACAAAACAAACTACAAATCATTAAAGAATATGAAGACTAATGACTCTGAGGAAGATCCATTGTCCCCATCCATTCTATACTTCTCTGGTCCTACTTCTCTGGTCCTTGTTTAGTCTTCTTGTTGTTATGTTATGGTATGTTATGTTTTTTTGCATCAACCCTCATCTCTAATATCCGCCATCAACGGCTATTGATTTTTTTTCTCTAGGGAAAAGATAGATGACACAAGTTTAACATTTGTTTTGTTCTCTGTTGCTTTGAGTAATGGCTATTAGGACAGACAATCACATTCACATAACATCTGACAGTTACAAAAAAAATCAAAATCAAATCTATTCTTCCCATACATAGTTTACAGCAGGTAAAAAGGTGTGGTCCCGTGTGGCTCAGTTGGTAGAGCATGGCGCTTGCAACGCCAGGGTTGTGGGTTCATTCCCCACGGGGGGACCAGGATGWATATGTATGAACTTTCCAAGTAAGTCGCTCTGGATAAGAGCGTCTGCTAAATGACTTAAATGTAAATGTGTAGTGAAATGCTTATGTGCTAGCTCAGCAATGCAGTAAGTACATTCATCAATATACAATAATAACAATGAAAAGAGTAAAGTCAAAACTTCCCAATAGTAGAAAAGGTAGTATGCAAAGTAATAATGGACTGTAGTTACACTTTATTTACAAATATTCAAGTGGGTAAGGGAATCAATAGTACATATTAGAACAGCAGCGTTTCTTCAGGCGCCTGAGGTTGGTGCAAGCAAGGTGTGAGATAGAGAGAAGGATGTTCATATCGAAAACATATTATTATGAATATTGTTTGCGGGGGTTGGGGGGGTGAATGTGGTAGATCAGTGTTAATATCGCAGATAGATTTTGTTCTGTCAAACTAATTGTTTGCATTAATTCTAATCCCCTTTATTAAAAAATAAAAATAAAATTCTACCCGTCCCCTGATTGGAGTAAACTAACGAATGCGTCTTCTACTACTACTTACAGCTATTTCTTGCTCACATATCAGAGTTGTGCTCAATTAAGAATTTAATTAAGAATGCCTCATAAATTTAATTATTGAATTTGAATTGAATTTGAATTTAAGTAGTAAACAGGATACAGATTTTCTATTTGAATTAATTTAAATAGAATTCAATTCAATGAAATTCAAATGGCTCTTTTATTCTATATTAGGTGTGGTCTTTACAAATATACATCTTGTTTGTAAAACATCAAACATGTCATTATATACATGCATATATCATATTGTTGAAACTATTTATTTTCAGGACAAACTCTTAAAATGAATGATCAAGGAAAACAAAACCTGTATGTGATAATTCACTTAAATATTGTTCAATATGGGGGAAAATACTGTGTTTCCCTGAACCCATTAGTTTAACCCTCAAGTTGACCCTAAAGCCTTCAAAAACGAGCCAAACAAATGAAATGGTTGGTGGAAATATAATTGGCTATTCTAAGCACTAAGGTTAAAAGAGTACATGAACATTGTTTCTAGAGGAAAGGGATTGAAACTCTCATGTTCTATGACTGAATGGAACTTCTTTGAATTGCACTGAATTACATTCTACTTCCTGTCACTCAAAGTCAAATTCTACATCCTCATGAGTTGAACTTCAACTCATGAGTGGAATGGGAGTCGATTCCAAAATTCTGAATTGAGCACAACCCTGTGGCACCTTAATTGCCTGGAGCGGAGTTGATGGAATGGTATGAAATACATCAAACACATAGATTCCATGTGTTTGATGCCGTTCCATTCACTCCATTCCAGCCATTATTATGAGCCGTCCTTCCCTCAGCAGCCTCCACTGCCTGTCACATATACAGTATATTCTCTAATCTTAATTCCAACCCTCAGATGTACACAGACAACAACTGCTCCCCGGGTACCGATGATGTGGATGTCGATTAAGGCAGCCCCCCCGCACCTCTCTGATTCACAGGGGTTGGGTTAAATGTGGAAGACACATTTAGGTTGAATGCATTCAGTTGTGCAACTGACTAGGTATCCCCTTTATAAACCTGATCCACGGTATTGGGAAATATAAAATATTTTCACAACCATCTGCAGTGTTTGTGCATCTCTCTCTCTCTCTCTCTCTCTGTCTCTCTGTCTCTCTGTCTCTCCGTGTCTCTGTGTCTCTGTGTCTCTCTGTCTCTCTGTCTCTCTGTCTCTCTGTCTCTCTGTCTCTCTTTCTCTCTGTCTCTGTGTCTCTGTGTCTCTGTGTCTCTGTGTCTCTGTGTCTCTGTGTCTCTGTGTCTCTGTGTCTCTGTGTGTGTTTGCTGCTAAATGTGCCATGACAGAGTAAACGCTGACACCAACACCTGTTCCCTGAAGGTCACCTCACACTGTCTGACTGTTACAGCAACCTGGACTCAGGGGTAGACGTAACATAGTAAATACAAATCCGGGACACTCAAATTAATATAATATGTTACGTATGGTATGTATTAAATTGTGGATATCCATTTCATATGATATGTTACGAATTACAATTTGTTGTGGCTATCAGACTGTTACACAGCCATCCCTAACACAGAGAGGCTGCTGCCTACTTACAGACTTGAAATCATTGGCCACTTTAATAAATTATTCACTCGTCACTTTAATAATGCCACTTAAAATAATGTTTACATATCTTGCATTAGGTAGTTGTTGTGGAATTGTTAGATTACTTAGATATTGTAATAGTGCTGCACTGTCGGAGTAAGGTGGCTAATGTTAGCTAGGCTAGAGGTTAGGGTTAGGGTTAGGGGTTAGGGTTAGGGTTAAGGTTAGGCTTAAGGTTAAGGTTAGAGTTTGGAGTTAGGTTAAAGAGTTAACTTTTTAACCTAACCTAACTCCTAACTTGCTGGTTTTTGTTTTTTCCTTTCAATTAAGACTTAGACAACCAGGTTCCTTAATAATTAATGACCTTAATTCATCAATCAAGTACAAGGGAGGAGCGAAAACCTGCAGACACTCGGCCCTCCGTGGAATGAGTTTGACAMCTGTGGGTTCGAGAAAGGGTAAGCTAACATGCTAAGTAGTTGCAAAGTAGGTAGAAAGTAATAGGTAGTTGCAAAGTTGCTAATCAGGTAAAGATGTCTGTGATGAGATTTGAACACGCAACCTTTGGGTTGCTAGATGTTCACGTTATATGCGCACCCGTCCACCCCGACCAACCACCCTCATTTAGTTGTTGCCTTAAGTAACCTCCTGTCTTATGTAAGCATACCAAACATAACATATCATACTCATTTGAGTGTCCCGRATTTTAATTTACTATGTTACGACTCCTCTATGAGACCAGCCTGGTTACAGAAACATTCCTGCAACATTACACACAGGAAACACACAATACAACACTGCCTGTCATCCCATCAAGGCCTCTTCCCTGGAGAGATCCTCTGGGGGGTTGCCCCTTTAAGAACCTCAGGGAACTTCAGCTGTACTGTACCAAACACTTAAGTCATTTGTAGAAGTCGAAATGTATATTAGTGCCTGAAGGTATCATTTATGCACAACAACCACTGGCATAACGGGACCCCCGCAGCCCCTGCAAGGCTGGGGAGTCCATGAGCTCAGGCGGCCCATGCGCCTGTCATATCACACCTATGTCTGAATGTTATACAACCCTCTTTTTTTATTTCCACATATAGCAAGTGAAGTGTTTGTGTTGTCCAATCTACATGGTAGTAGGTAAGTCAGACAGGCAATAGTTTTCATGCATCTCAACAGCCAGCCTCGGCCTCCTCACCTAATCGGTTATCAAGTTTAAAAAAAAGTTMGGTGAATCAGGTCGGACTCGGATGGAGAGTGAGTGCGTTGTTCAAGATGGATAAACAAAATACAAGACCAAGCCATGCACAAAGCTTTATCTTATCAAGTTCATGCCAAATTACCAAAGATAGCCACATCAGCAAAGCATCCTCGACTGACGAAACACCATCGCAGGTGGAAGCTAGTAGGCCTACTTATGCAGCAGCTATCACTAGCAGCCTTCCAGTCCCGACAGAGACCTCACTGCCCGGGCCCGGCAATGACAGTGGCTTGTTCCTTCTCTTCTTCCTTCCCTCGAGAATAGTGGCAGTTCCTCTGGTGAGAGTGCCGGTGTTGTGCCGAAAAGCTCCCCCCTGCCAGAATCCCACCCCCCTTCGTGTGAACGCGCACGCACTCAATTCTTCATTGCTGCTACTTGCTTGCTAGTGGAGATTTCTGTTCATGTTAGGCTGCGTTTCATTTTATTTTTTATGTTGGTTTGATCGCGGGGAGGCTATTTTCTTGCCTGCCAAAATTCTCTCCCCCCCTTCTATCTTGGGACTGCAAGGCCTGGCACACTTCTGAATAATTTTGTTAGCTCATGTTGACCAGTAGTGTGTGCCACAGAAAGTAAAATTAGAGTATAAAGAAACATAAACATTTATTTTAGAAACATTTTGTAATGTTTAAGAAAGTAAAGATAATACACAAATATTATCACACAATAACACAAAACATCACAGAAAGTTACGTTTGTTAACAAACATTAAATAGGAAATATAAATGTTGATCGTTGCATAATAAGATATAAAATAAATCAAATATAAAAAGACAATACATAGCATAAATAAATATTGGAAAGTTGCAACAGCTCGACTGAACATTTAGTCCACTTTTTATGGAAGGTTTTCCAGGTGAAACCGCCACCTGGAACTCAAGCCTAACCTCGTCCTGAAAGGCAGGACATAATCCTCCAATGGTGGGATGCTTTTCATACAGGACTGGTGGAACCATCGTGGGCAGCGGTCACAACCAATCTGAAATTTAAGATATTTTAAACATTCAATTTCATTATCAGACAAAGCGGATAATACTACCACCAGAAATATTACTGCTTAAACAAATTGGTACTCGTAAAAATGTGCCTTTAGAAGTGAACAAGCAATTACCCAGTTACCCTCATTATTGTCCACCTCCCCACAGAAGTGGCACAGTTGGCTCAGGTCATCAAGCAAAACATAATGTTAAGTAGTCTATACATCTTTACATGTATTTTCAGAGCAAACAGGGGAACAGGGAACAAGGGAATAGTAGTTTCTTGTAACACAATTATTTAAATACATGTGTTTTAGTGGCCATCTAGTCAGACGCTGGATCAAAGATAACCTTGAAAGATCCATATAAATGTTTTTTTTTATCTACAATTATACTAAATTAGAATTTGAACATACCAGTGTTTTGGAGGAGAGTGTCTGCTATTTCTTTTCTCATGATGTTAACATCTTTGTCCGTATTTGAAAAGACAATCGACTCCTACTTCAGAACACATTCAGCAAACTGGGAAAAAAATTTGATGGGCATTTCAGTCTTCCCCAACAAAATTATGTTACACTTAAGATTCTAATTCGCAAGTGATTCAACAACACAGCTATAATATAATTTGACCGTTCTGTTTTGCCTTTTAGTCAGTATACTTTCAGTAGGTTAATTGTRCATTACTTATACTCTCATACTTACTTTCAAGGCAAGGACCCCACAAGAAGTAACATCTTGTTGGCATGGGTGAGGAAGGGTACCACATGCCCATCTGGAGWTATTACACCCTTTCTCTCTCAGGAATGATCTGAACATATATGTTAATAAAAGTACAGCATTTTGAAACACTTTATTGATTATATTATAGAGATTAATAACAGTATAGTATTTCAAAGACTTTATTGATTCCATTGTAAAAATAATATTATAAGCAGTTTTTACCTTGTCACCCACTGGTATCTTTTTATCTTTCTGGCACTTTCCCCCATTGGGTTGAGGAACAGAGCCCTCTTTTGGGATGGCAGCATAACCTTTAAAGTTTAGACAGACAGACACACACATTACACACACATACATACACACATATTACATTCACACATTTTACACACACATAAATACACAGATATGCCACACACACATTTTACACACGTGTATGTGTTCACATGTATATTCCGTATTATGTATGTATTACTTAGTTCTTAGTACTGCCTTAGCGGCTCTTACCGTCACAGTCCAGTGGTTGTGTTCATTGATGATGCCAATAATGTACTTGTACATCATTGGATCAATCTGAAATTTAAAAGAGCAAGGAAACAGTTGCTTGAGTTCAAAATCTGAATATAACATATAATATAATATATAATATTATGATATTATGAGAATAATCCAATCAACCTTAAATTTTGATTTCTTGCTCCCCCAAATGCCAGTCAGTTCAAAGGTATCAATATAGAAAGCTTGTTTGGTTGACTGCCTGTTACATGGAAAAACAACAATTTACGTTTTCCTTATAAATACACAGATTAATCACACACATACAGTGTTTACATATACTGTATGTGCAACACAGTGTTACCTCCCTTTCCAGCTCCATATTTGGACCAGTTCTGTGGAGATCCTGATAAAAGATTTTATATGGGCCGATTCTAGACAACAGCACATACAGTATACATATTTTCCTCCTCAAGCAACGTTTATATATATAAACAGTAGCTATAAAAAGTGATTGAGTAGGCTGCATATATTTCATGACTAGAAGCTCAAAAGACGAAAACGTCATTTTTTTTGTTGTAAATCGAAATTTGCTATCGTAAATGTTAGCAACACCTCCGCCTTTGCGGGATGCACGGGGGATATGGTCACTAGTGTAACCAGGAGGTGAAGCCTCATTTAACACAGTAAATTCATCACGCTTAAGCCATGTTTCAGTTAGGCCAATCACATCAAGATTATGATCAGTGATTAGTTCATTGACTATAACTGCCTTTGAAGTGAGGGATCTAACATTAAGTAGCCCTATTTTGAGATGTGAGGTATCACGATCTCTTTCAATAATGGCAGGAATGGAGGAGGTCTTTATCCTAGTGAGATTGCTAAGGCGAACACCGCCATGTTAAGTTTTGCCCAACCTAGGTTGAGGCACAGACAAGGTCTCAATGGGGATAGCTGAGCTGACTACACTGACTGTGCTAGTGGCAGACTCCACTAAGCTGGCAGGCTGGCTAACAGCCTGCTGCCTGGCCTGCACCCTATTTCATTGTGGAGCTAGAGGAGTTAGAGCCCTGTCTATGTTGGTAGATACAAACTTAAATACAAACTTATTACATTCCTTATCATCTGTGATGCTGATAATATACAGTATGTTTTTCATAGCAGTGTAGCCATATCACCTTATAATCATAAGAAGAATGAGTGTGTCTGTGTGTGTATATGGTATACGTTGGATTTTGGACAAGCCACAGTGATGGAAAATAAGTCAGTTCATTCTGTCTTTAATGTATATCATGATATCTGTGAGGAAAGACAATACCATATGTTATGATTAAAAAGACAAACCAACCCTGTTGTGTCATTTGAGGTTAACTACATTTTGAAATAAGGACAGGGGAGAATAAAGAGGATCAGTGGAGAATCAATGTACCTTTAGCAAATGAAATTTAGTTGAAAGTTATTAATTTGTACAGTATATGCTGAAACCATAAATACATGTTATGGTAGATGGCGTATTACATGATGGAATCTACCATATTCTAAAATGTAACATATACAGCATCTTATATGCAATATGATAAGTACAAAACTGCTACCTAACCTGTTCACTGCTAGAGTAAAAGCACAAACAGCATATGTTTTATTATAAACATAGAGCAACAGGTACTAGGTGTATTTCTAGTACAAAAGTAAATCAGTATCAAAGTGCTTTTTGAATAGGTGGTTATATAATCAGAATATACAAACAGCAAGGGACTTAAAAGTTATGATGCCTGCAGCTCAACTCATTCAACCAATTAGGCAACAGTACACTGCGAAGTCTTGGTGAATGTCCACTGAATCATTGAAGAGAAGACAACTTCAAGAATGCTGCAATTGTAGATCACAGACAAAAATAACAACAGTGCAGCACTTTATCCAGGCCGAGAGGTGTTAAGGAGCTGGTCATTTTCTGGCCCTGTTGGCTAGAATTAGAATCCTGAACATAATGTGAGCTGCAATAGGGAGCCCTTCCAGGGTGCAAATCAGTGGAGGGGAATCTGAGAATGCAGGAACACTAAGTTGACTGTGCCTTTAAACAGCTTGGAAAATTCCAGAAAATGATGTCATGGCTTTAGAAGCTTCTGATGGGCTAATTGACATAATTTGAGTCAATTGGAGGTGTACCTGTGGATGTATTTCAATGCCTACCTTCAAACTCAGTGCCTCTTTGCTTGACATCATGGGAAAATCAAAAGAAATCAGCCAAGACCTCAGAAAAACWATTGTAGACCTCCACAAGTCTGGTTCATCSTTGGGAGCAATTTCCAAATGCCTGAACGTACCATGTTCATCTGTACAAACAATAGTACGCAAGTATAAACACCATGGGACCACACAGCCGTCATACCGCTCAGGAAGGAGACGCATTCTGTCTCCTAGAGATGAACGTTCTTTGGTGCGAAAAGTGCAAATCAATCCCAGAACAACAGTAAAGAACCTTGTGACGATGCTGGAGGAAACAGGTGCAAAAGTATCTATATCCACAGTAAAACAAGTCCTATATCGCCATAACCTGAAAGGCCAGAAAGGAAAAGGAAGAAGCCACTGCTCCAAAACCGCCATAAAAAAGCTAGACTACGGTTTGCAACTGCACATGGGGACAAAGATCGTACTTTTTGGAGAAATGTTCTCTGGTCTGATGAAACAAAAATAGAACTGTTTGGCCTTAATGACCATTGTTATGTTTGGAGGAAAAAGGGAGGGTAGAGGGCTCTGAAAACGATTATTTCTGAAATAAACAATTATTTTAGTGACTAGAGTCTAATACTTCCTGTGGCACACAAGAGGGTATGGTAGGTCACCAAAAATGATTATGAAATGTGCCAGGCCTTGCAGTCCCAAAATAGAAGGGGGGGGGGGGGATTTTAGCAGGCAAGAAAATAGCCTTGCTGAAACCCCCCCCCCCCTTCTAATTTCCTTAATTTTGTGGCTAGAGTCAAATACTTTCTGTGGCACACATTACTGGTCAACATGGGCTACCAAAATGATTATGAGGTGTGCCAGGCCTTGCAGTCCCAAGATAACAATGGGGAGGGGGGGGATTTTGTCAGGCAAGAAAATAGCCTTGCTGAAATCCCCCACCGCGGCCCCCCCCCTCCTTATTTTCCATTACTTTAGTTTGCTAGAGTACAAAACTTTTTGTGGCACACATACACTACTGGTCAACATGACTACCAAATGATTATGGATTGGTAGTGCCAGGCTTGCAGTCCCAAAATAGTGGGTAGGGGGGGTTTTGGCAGGCAAGAAAATGCTGAACCCCCCCCCCCCCTTCTATTTCCTATAATTTGTGGGCTAGGTCAAATACTTTCTATAGACCAAACTTCACATCAGGGATATCAACCAAATGAATATTAATAGACTAATACCACTTGAAACAAATAGCCAAACTAAAACTGCAGACATTACTTGTGCCTCCCGCGATCAAACCGTCATCACTGCCCTTGACCAGCTCAAACAATCCTGTGGCGTACTGACCTAGCATCGAATAGTGCCCACAATATGCAACTTTTCAGGAAGTCAGGCACCAATATACACAGTCGAGTTAGGAAAGCGAAAGGCTAGCTTTTTCAAACAGTAATTTGCATCCTGCAGCACTTATTCCAAAAAGTTTTGGGACAGTGAAAGTCCTTGGGGAATAAGAGCACCTCCTTCTCCAGCTGCCCACATGCTGAGACTAGGAAACACTGTCACCACCGATAAATCCACATATACGAGAACTTCAATAAGCATTTCTCTACGGCTGGCCTGCATGCTTTCACCTGGCTACCCCAACACCGCCAACAGCTCAGCACCCCCCGCAGCAACTGCCCAAGCCCCCCCGCTTCTCCTTCACCCAATACCAGGCAGCTGATGTTCTGAAAGAGTGCCCGTCACATAAACGTCTGGAATCCTCCTATCACATTTCAGTCGAGCGGATCTAGACAATCTGGAAAATCGCCATCTCTTCTCCCTTAAGACTATCTGCCTCCAGTTGTTGCAACCCGCTCAAATTATCCAGGTCTGTCTCAACACTCATCTTTATGCGTCCATCGTCTGACCTGAATTACGAAGAGGATGAAAGGCGGGGGCGCCAATCCATCACCCTCTTCAAAGGGGAGACACTCTTAGACCCAAACTGTATACAGACCATCCTGCCCTGCCTTTCTCTAAGTCTTCGCAAGCCAAGTGAAACAAACAGGAGTCACCGACCAATTTCGAATCCGCACCGTACCTTCTCTGCTATACAATCTCGGTTTCCGAGCTGGTGCACAGGGGCACTCCAAGCTGCACACGCTCAAGGTCCTAAACGAATCGATAACCGCATCGATAAAAGACAGTACTGTGCAGCCGTCTCATTGACCTGGCCAAGGCTTTCGACTCTGTCAATCACCGTATCTTTATCAGCAGACTCAGCAGCCTTGGTTCCTCTAATGACCTGCCTCACCTTGTTCACTAACTACTTCTCAGATAGAGTTCAGTGTGTGAAATCGGAGGCCTGTTGTCCAGACCTCTGCAGTCTCTATGGGGGTGCTACAGGGGTAAATTCTCAGGCTGACTCTTTTCTCTGTATATATCCAATGATGTCGCTCTTGCTGCGGGTGATACTTTGATCCACCTCTACGCAGAATCGGCTTCCTACTTCGCAACAAAGCATCCTTCACTCAGCTGCCCAAACATATCCTCGTATAAAGACTATCCTACCAAATCCTTGACTTCGGCGATGTCATTTACAAATAGCCTCCAACACTCTACTCAGCAAATTGGATGCAGTCTATCACAGTGCCATCCGTTTGTCACCAAAGCCCCACATACTACCCACCACTGCGACCTGTATGCTCTCGTTGGCCTGTCCTCGCTACATATTTGTCGGCTAACCCCATTGCGGCTACTATCGCAGGGTTGCATACTATAAGTGTATGCTCATGGGTAAGGCTCGCTTTTCTGCACGCTCACTGGTTCGACTCATAGCCATACACCCTACCGTAGCACAGGGCGCTCCAACAGGTATATTTCACTTGCGTCACCGCTCCAAAGCCAAACACCTCTTTGGAGCTGTGACCTTCTTACGCGTTACCGTTACTCCTAGGCTGGTGGCCGAACTGAAGCGAACTGGACACCGGCCAGGAAGACAAATGCAAAAATAAAGCACGTATAAGTATTGGAAGCCGCGAGTGACCTTTCTTTATTTACACGCATCATCCCTTCACTAACTTTAAGCGTCAGCTGTCAGAGCAGCTTACCGATCGCTGCAGCTGGCCTATCGCTGCAGCAGGCCTATTTATTGCCTTACCTACTTATTTAAATTGCACACACTGTATACTGATTTTTCTATTGTGTTATTGACTGTTCGAGTGTTTATCCCATGTGTAACTCTGTGTTTTTGTTTTTGTCGCACTGCTTTGCTTTATCTTGGCCAGGTCGCAGTTGTAAATGAAAACTTGTTCTCAACAGGCCTACCGGGTTAAATAAGGTGATAAAAGAATTTATAAAATCAAACGCAGCCTAACGTGATCAGAAATCTCAACTAGCAAGCAATTCAGCAATGAAGAATTGAGTGCGTGCGCGTTCACGCGAAGGCGGGGGGGATTCTGGCAGGAGGGAGCTTTTCGGCACAACACCCGCCCTCCTCCTCCTCTCCCTGAAAACCCAAGACKGATAGCGCCGACAGCGTGATAAGTAGGATACCAGCAAAATAATGTTAATAGCTATAGATAGGCTAGTAGGCTATACTGCATTGTCTGCATAATGAAACAATCTCCAGTAAGCTATCATTTTGGCGGTGGACGGATTGCATTATTTGGCATTAATAAACTGGTTTTACGCAGCAGAAACGTTCAATTCAAAGCTGCGAGAGAGCGCAAGGATGGCTAAGGTAGGCTAAAGCCTACAGGACAGTTCCATATTCTAAAAAAATATATTGGTTACTGATTAGTATGCTGTTGCATCGAAAATTAATTTTACAATCTGCAATGTTTGAATTTCCCACTTTAATTACTGAACAAGTAAATAGCCTGCCTTTTTTGCGTCAGCCAGCATTCTAAATAGCAGCATTGCGACACGGTAGCCCTATAGCTTYGTGAAACATAATTGTTAGGCTTAACATGAGAAAATTAAGACAAAATAAAAATAAACATTTATACAAGCATAAGCACCACAATCTGATAGCCTATCGATATGCAACCGCGTAGACAGCGATCGGTAGTCTATACGTTGTGAGTGGCTGACGCATTTGATTTACGGGAGGGTCTAGAGAAAATTGTGCTACGCCAGCGACAACCACCTCTTGATACAAACGTGGCCTGCTGTCAAATTATTATGCACACATGTAATACGCAGAATAAAAAATATTGTTAACGAATAAGATACAAGGAAACATCCAGGTCACACATTTACAACCATGTTAACGTTCCACACTGATGCCATAGTAGCCTCATTAGCTACATTGGCTGTGAGAGTTGTAGCCTGTGGCAGAACTGAACAATAGGCCTACTGTCAGAGCCAGATGAGAGACCCCAGAACAAAACTATGGTACTATGAGGTCGTTTGGTGTCTCATTATTTTTTCTCTGCAGATGGAGAACAAGGAAGACTATTCACCTATAGAACCATGGTGTCAGGTGATGAGAATGGCGATTCTAGGACATAATGTTAAATGATAACTGTCAAGAGGCTGGTTGTTAGGATTCATGATTTATGTGTTAATGTAGCTACTATGCTTTAGCCTATCATAGATTATAGTTTCACTCCAATCAAAAAGTTTGCTGAAAGGTGAAAACTATACAAGTGTAATAATTTAGCAACCAATGTAACAGCAGGGCATTGGATAATTTTTTATCATCTCGATTCCTCACAAATAATGTGTTGGTGTTTTTGGTAATTAACATTGTGAACTGTAAACATGTACAATGTACATGATGCATTAGTTAATAATTAATTCATGTCAACTACATGCTTATCAACTTACATGTTTGTAAAGTGTCATTGTTTGCTCTCTTTCGCTCTCTTTTTCCCTTTCTATTGCTCTCGTTTTCTTTCTCTCTCTCTCTAAATTTAGATTACATCCGATATATCCGGCTTTAGGAATCCATAGTTGATCTAATCTGGAGTTCACAGAAATGCCATATTTTCACATTTATGCTATCAAAGTGGGCAGACGATTACATTTACACCATCAAAGTGGAACTGAAGGTCATATCGAGAAGTGGGGACAGAATTATCTGTCGCACAGCAGTTCAGGCAGATGGGGTCAAACTTGCTGATTCCCATGAATTTAAAGAGGCTACTTTACAGGGTAAAAATACATAAAGGCCTCCTTACCAGCCATATTTTCATAGACCCGTCATGCAGATTTTCTCCTAGTTTTTGAATTCATAGCGGCCATTTTTGATTATCGCCGGGTCCACTTTCCATTATGGAAGAAGGGGAGAGAGGAGGATAAGATATCACAAGACCTTTACAGCAGTGACCTCTTCCAATCTACCTCATTCAATGCGAAGAATGGAATATAAACTTTTACTCAAAGCCCAGGACCATTATAAAGATAAAGCTTCATCTTTCCATCATAACTACATAGCATAGGACAATAGCACAATTCTGACTCTGGAATAGACAAATGGTTTCTTATCCTATTGTTGGATATGAATGTTTCAGATACAGACTAAGGTCTTGCCTATTTCTATATATTCTGCACTCACTATTCACTGGCTGAAGAGTAACATAAGATTGCAGCAAGCTCCACATACAGCAAATTTCCATATACAGTGCATTCAGAAAGTATCCACACCCCTTGACTTTTTCCACATTATGTTGTGTTACAGCCTGAATTGAAAATGGATTCAAATTAGATTTTTTTTTGTCACTGGCCTACACACAATTCCCCCGTAATGTCAAAGTGGAATTGTTTTTTCAAAATGTTCCAAATGAATTCAAAATGAAAAGCYTAAATGTCTTGAGTCAATAAGTATTCAAGTCCTTTTTTATGGCAAGCCTAAATAAGTTCAAGACAAAACATTTGCATAACAATTCACATAATAAGTTCAATGGACTCACTCTGTGTGCAATACTAGTGTTTAACATGATTGTTGAATGACTACCTCATCTCTGTACTCCACACATACAATTATCTGTAAGATCCCTCAGTCGAGCAGTGCATTTCAAACACAGATTCAACCACAAATATAATGAACATGAGGGAGACAGAGAGCTGGTTTCAAGCGCAGGGCGCAGCAGGTGTTTAATGTAAAGGACCACAGGAGGAGGCAGGTAGCTGGGTCCAGGGGCAGGCAGCAGGTCATACACAGGGGTTCCGAAAGGCAACAGTACAGGCAGGGAAAAGWCTAGTAACGTCATCCGGGAGATCAGGCAATAGGTGAATAACAGGTAATCCGATAGGCTAAGGTACAGGCAGGGAATAGGCAAACGGCGTTGTTAGTGAGGCGTGCAAAAACGAAAGAACTGCAAAGAACTGAACTAAATCATATGTGCTAATGACATACAGGTGTGTGAACAGGTGATAATAATTTGAGTGATTGGGATCTGGAGAGTGAGCTGCGTTCAGGGGATTTGTGTGTGTGAGTGTGTGAGCTGGAAAGTGGGCTGGAAAGTGAGCTATGTTCACGGGATCTACGTGTATGAGAGTGTGAGTTGGAAGCAGACGTTACAACAAAGACCAGGGAGGTTGTCCAATGCCTCGCAAAGAAGAGCACCTATTGGTAGATGGGTAAAAAAGAAAAAGCAGACATTGAATATCCCTTGGAGCATGGTGAAGTTATTACTTACACTTTGGCTGGTGTACCAATAAACCCAGTCACGACAAAGATACGGGCATCCTTCCTAACTCAGTTGCCAAAGAGGAAGGAAACCGCTCAGGGATTTCACTATGAGGCCAATGGTGACTTTAAATCAGTTGCAGAGTTTAATGGCTGTGATAGGAGAAAACTGAGGATGGATCAACAAYATTGTATTTACTCCACAATATTAACCTAATTGACAAAGTGAAAAGAAGGACGCCTACACAGAATAAAAATATTCCAAAACATGCATCCTGTTTGCAACTAGGCACTAAAGTAACACTGCAAAAAAATGTGGCAAAGCAATTMACTTTTTGTCCTGAATACAAAGTGTTATGTTTGTGGCAAATCCAATACAACACATTACTACCACTTTCCATATGTTCAAGTATGTTATGGGTATGCTTGTAATCATTAAAGAACTGGGGAGTTTTTGAGGATAAAAAATAAAATAAATGGAGTTTAAGCACATATAAAATCCTAGAAGAGAACCTGGTTCATTCTGCTTTCCACCAGACACTGGGAGATYAATTCACCTTTCAGCAGGACAATAACCTAAAACACAAGGCCAAATCTACACTGAAATTGCTTACCAAGAAGACAGTGAATGTTCCTGAGTGGCCGAGTTACAGTTTTTACTTAAATCTACTTTAACATCTATAGCAAGACCTGGTTAGCTTGAAGAATTTTGAAAATAATAAGGGGAAAATGTTGCACAATCCAGGTGTGGAAAGCTCTTAGAGACTTACCCAGAAAGACTCACATCTGTAATGGCTGTCAAAGGGGCTTCTACCACGTATTGACTCAGGGGTGTGAATACTTACAGTATATAAATGAGATATTTATGTATTTCATTGTCAATACATTGTCTACATTTTCTAAAAACATGTTTTCACTTTGTCATTATGGGGTATTGTATGTAGATGGCTGTGAGAAAAACATATATTTAATCTATTCTGAATTCAAGCTATAACACAACAAAATGTGGAATAAGTCAAGGGATATGAATACTTTATGAAGGCACTGTAGAGGGCAAGGCTACCATACTATACAACATCATTCTGCTTTGATAAAGTGAGATCTCTTCAACTACAACTTATTTTCTACCCCAAAGAGACTGGTTGAATCAAGTTGAAATTATCACACTATTTTGTTTCAGTCAATTAAAGCGAAGCTTTTAGACAGACACCATATCATTGTCATCCCCCCCTGCTTGATTTCTTCCAGATTTCTTCCATTTTAACCACCAGTCTGAATATTGGCTTTTAACAGTGTCGCTTGGTCTCACCCGGGGACATGTGTGGCATGTGAGTCAAAAGGATCTGAGAGGGTCTGGGGCTGCCGGGTTCGAGGGTCTGCCTCTGTGCCACTCTGCCAAAGATGGTCCCCTGGAGGAAGCTGCAGGGTCTAGTAGAAGTTCAACCCGCTAAGTGCTCTGCTCCCTGCCCCTGTGGGATGCTCCATCTAGAGCCTGGCTGGGACAGGGATCACACTGTCAGCCCTAATGCTCTGACTGACTGTCCCACTGACCCCTATGCTGGGGGAGGCTGATAGAGACAGACCTCAGTCATGAGAGAACAAGCCTGACCCAGACTCACATCACAGAGTGAATCAGGGAAATGACTGGGCTGTTCAGAGGGAGGTGACTGAGACCAGAGAGAGATGACAGAGGAGGGGAAGTGTCCATTATGCCCCAGACAGACAGACAGACTTGCTGGTTTAAACTTGCTGGTTTTAAGAACTTTTTATTTTATTTGTTGTCCTCTATGAGTAGCTGAATACCTCTAATACCTCTCAGTCTGATCCTGAATTCATGGTGTGTGTATGTACATTTCGGTGTGTATGTACAAACTGTGTTTTCTCCTTTTCACTTCATGTTGGAGAACATGTTCTCCACTCTCAGGGCATTGGACAGAGAATACATGTTTAACTATTCATTAGAAGGCATTATCCTGACATGACCAAAGCAAGTCAACACATACACATCCACATACTAATCAATGTATTGAAGTAGGGATGAGTTATACAATGATACAATAGCATCAGCCATTATTGGATGCATAAGGCATGTGTCGCCTCTTCAGAGCCAAGGATATAACCACTGAGTGTTTATGGTATGTAATTATAGTAATCATTTTTCATCAAAACCCTACATTATCTTGAAGCAAATGTGAGGTTTAATTGTATTTTTTCAACCAATAGATCTGCATATTGAATCAAAGGTTACATTTCCTGTCAATAACTTTTCAGATCGGGGAGGGATGTGAATGCCTACTAACTCACCCAGAAAGA
>NC_036857.1:11280078-11340825 GCF_002910315.2 Salvelinus sp. IW2-2015 | reverse complement strand
ATTTAGGGTGTGTTTGTGGGTTTGTGGTGAGTACATCATGTTGTTTTAGCCTAGTGAGGGACCACTACAGTAATTACCCACCTGATAAACACCTCTGTCAAGCTGCCAGAAATAGTTGTGTGTGTGTGTGTGTGTGTGTGTGTGTGTGTGTGTGTGTGTGTGTGTAAGGGAAAGAGTCAGTATGCATGGTATGCCATAGCCTGATCGCTCACACTGAAACACTTACCTCAAATTCCACTGCTTCTTTGTGTGCAGTAAAGTAATGCAATTTCGCATCTGGCTCCGAGTGTCTATATGAGTGGGCAAATGGATCTGCAATTTGGAAACGTTTAGATGTTACATCGATCAACAGTATAACAACCTGGGGGATGGGATGCTTATTAGGATTATTTCGGCAGAAAAATGTATAACGAACTGAAGTAAAGAGAGTGTTGACTTCTGCAGGGGGTGGACAAAACATACAGTTGTCATGGAATTATCTCTACAGAACATAAAAGTTGTATTATTCACACATTGATCATTGCAGTTTATGATACACACGTTTACAAAATATGTGCACATCTTGAAATTATATTATATGATATTTGAATTAAAAAACATACTTACACACCATGTTGAGGTTTACACACCATGTTGAGGCTCCAACAAATAAGATTTAATCTTGAGCAAGCCAATATTGGGCATATAAAATGTGTGAAATTGAATAGTTTCATTTCATTTGTGGTAGCAGAGCATTTGGAGATCAAAGCATAAATTCAGGAAAATTAAATATGTACAGCAGGTCATACTTTCCACCTACATTACCTCAAGGTAATGCCATGATGAGAACATATTCACACTGGATTTCTTTAACAGGTTTTAATTTCTTCCGTCTGAATCCATTTCCCACTGTGATGCTGCACAAGCAGTTTTGAATGACATCCCCTCTTCTCTCCCCTAGCCAGGTCTTTCCTTCTACCTTATGTATTCTAATTCTTCAGAGCATTTTGTAGTGTTTACCTCATCTCAACCTCAGCACAGATCACAAGCTCCTCAGGGGGTTATTCTCATGACCGAGCCTGATCTTTCACACCCCAGCTGGAGCTGTGAACCTCTGGGGACAGGGGAGAGAAGGAGGGCTAGAGAGGGGTGGAATGTGTGGCATTTTACTCACATCCTTCTGCCCCGAGACTGCACTCTGGGGCCAGAGAGTGTGAAAAGCGCCAGAGTGTGACATGAGGACCGGAGCGAAATGTACATACACATACAGGCGTGTGCACAAATACACATGCACACACACAGAAAGCAGAGCGCACTCACACGCCTGCCTAAACACTTGCCTTCCATCAGCCATCAGAACCAAGGTCAGGCAGTCTGAATTGAATGAATACCTTCTCTGTGGGTGAAAAATCTCTCTCAGTAATTAGATGCAAACAAAAGGTTATAAATGAGCATAGTGCTGAAATGGTGAGGCCATTTTGACTCTGTGTGGGTTTAGGGGAGCCATTCTGGTGCAAATTTCCAGCCATTTCTGGGTAACTAATGATTGCATTGTATCTGTCTCTTAGAGGCTGTGAAAGAGATGCGCAAGGTGCTCTGTTGTTCTCCTAGAATCCATTGTTAACAGGGGGATARAGAAATCAAATTAATGTCTTGTTTCTCCACCAGAAAATATCCAGAAATAGAGAGATAGAGAGCGAAACAGACAGGCACTGTATTGCCTCTGTGGCTATATATTATAAACTTAGCAATTAAAGCGTCAAGACTTGCTGGGCTTTTTGGAGTTTAATCTGTGTTATTGATCACGGCGTGAAGCTTTCCTCTCCCAGCCGAAGGGGAGGTGGTATTTTACAGGCTGGGAATAGTCTGTGATAATCATAATCAGCCTGCTATATTCTCTCCATCACTCTAAAGAAAGGCTACTCTTCAATGTGTGCAGTGAGGATTGAGATTTCACAGTTTTTTTTGTTAAATGCAATCCTCTCCTTTGTCGTACCAAACCAAACATTCCTCTTAACACCAGTCTTATTTGGGTAGAAATGCTCCTAATATGGTAATCTGATCCTAGATCAGTGGTTAAAGGCAACATGYACCTGCTGCTCCAGCCTATCGTACCCCTGACAGTCCCTCTTCAGAGAGCCCTCATCACAGCAGCAACTGCAGGAGAGGGGGGCAGGGTGGCACTCATACACAGRGAGCTGTTAAAAATAAGATATCTTAAATGTTCAATGGAAGTGAGTGTGTCAGTCAGGGGCCAGTCTGCAACCCCCTTTCCACACCAAACAGCCTAGACCATTTTCCGTTTTGATGCTAAACTGGCGTTCTGATACACATACATTAGCATTTGTAAAATGGTGTCGGGGAAACAAACATTAGCATTTAAAAGAAACACTGAGCTGCTTTCCAACGTTCTTGACTATAATAATTATCCACTAGAGACTCCCATGTATTTTTTTGTAACTTCAGGGCCTGCAGCGGGACGAGGCGGATCAGCTACATTTCAAAGACCCTTTCTGCTCCTGCGTTCACCTGAAGAAGAGCTAGCCATGGGCGCTAAAGCTAAATCAAGAGATTGGCGTTCACTACAGACATTCCAACCAACTAGACCTCTGACAGAAACTTCCAGAACATTCTCTCAGTTTCCTCCGAGCCTACCCACTGTCCTTTTATCAACCAAAATGAGCTGATGATTCAATCAGCAGAAAATATTCTGTTTTGTTTTGGAGTAGGGAACCAGGGAAAGTAGCAACATCGTTTCATTTTGGTAATATATGTATTTTTATTTTATTTCTCTCAGCACGCAGACAATTAATGTGTTTGTTGTCATTCAGCCAAATGATTGTTTATTTGTCTTGCATTGAGTGCACACAAAACCCCCCCCGGATTTACACTGGCCCCATGCTAATTATTTTGTCATCCTTCATATCTCTTTTAATTGTTCTTGGGATGTTTATCCTAGAGATCAGATGGCTAACTGAGAGAGATGAAGGGTTACAATGATTAGTGAGTAAGACAGATGAAAACACATAAAAAACTCAGGGAAAGAAAAGACTAATACATTGGCCTAGCTACTGGTATCTGCCATTTGGAGACACTCTACTAAAATCTCTGTCATGTACTATATGCATAAATGTAGTGTGTAAGTGTGTGTGTATATATTTGTGGGTGGGATGGTTTACAACCCAATAACAAATGCATATACAAAGCGATCATTACTTAAGTGCATTTATTTGAGAAGTGTCTCTGGCGTTGCAGCAGAATTAACKGGGTAATAAAGCTGTCCCAACAGCAGTCCCAACATCTTACTACTCCTACACCTGGCTATCAGCGGAGCCTTGTCTGGCAGCGAAACAGTTCATTCAGCTTCATTTACTGCCTTTAAAAAAACATAGTTGATATGGCTGACTTGCTTAAACAAATATGTTTTCTAATGACAATTGAGATTTGCAAACTATGGTAAAAGGGGACAACAAGCGGATAAGAGGCAATCTGTAATTTCGATTAAGACATTAAGGAGCGAGCTAGGACGGACGTAGTCAAGACAACAATTTGTTTAGCATTTTTTAAATGTACAGCGACAGAATTAAGAACATAGGCCGTTCTTACAGTATTCTCCCTGTACACCAAGTCAGAACCGTAGGATAAATAAAGGGGGCGTATAAGCAGACAATGAAAGCTCTTACAATATTCGATGATTACATTTCTCTAAAACAGATTATAGGTTACATGTTTACCACCAAGTCAGAACAGTAGGTGAAATTAAGAGGGGTAAATAGATCAAATGATTAAGGTGAGGCACATGGGCTACTAACATCGACCTACACAACATATTACTTTCTTAACTACAGTACATATATCTCCCTGGCATATCACATGATTTATGCAGCAGCATACAATATGTTTTTGGACTTACCTTGTGCTGTGCTCACTTGAACAGGAAGGTGGGCTTCATGGGCAAATTTTGTCATCAAAGTCTGGCATTCTCTGGATTTATGATGCTTTCAAAACAACTGGGAACTCTGAAAAAAACAAGGTTGAATCATAATGACGTCATTGATCTTCAGGTCGTAGCACTAGAAAGAGGCCGGATTTACAATTCCGAATTGGATGACCGTTCAAAACTTATTTTCACAGTCGGAGCTTGTTTATTCCCGACTTCCAAGTTGTCTTGAATTCACTGTAGTCACATTTACGCAGTTCCGAGTTAACAGTTGTTTTGAACATGGCACAAATCATGCTTCATTGATATCATGGCCAATGTTGAATATTTGTCATTTTAAATTTGGAAAAGAGATCCTTAATCCCAGATTAGGGAACCACACAGCCACTGTCACCGATTCCTTCCTAACCACTCATTGAATTTGCGATTTCCAACTTCTTGTGTAATGTTTATGTCCAATGGCCGATGAGCACTGATACATTTTATCTATAATTTCTCTTCATTATTTTTTATTCCTATGACAAAGATTTAAAAGCATTTGCCAGTAGATTGTCGACTTGATTCATGATGATAACGGCTAGCTAAGATTTAGAAAGTAAGATGTTGACATGATCATTCCAATCAAAGCTACTGTACATATAACGTGATTTGACGTAATTYTATCTGTGGCCAATGACCTTGAGCCTTCTTGGATAGGCACTTCTAATGTCACTTTATTGCAGTACCCAAGGAGCAACATTTTTCGAGGTCTAACCTCAGATTTGGAGGTGATGTAGTGTCCCCATGAGTGACAGAACACTGAGCCAATCACGGCGCAACGCTCTGTATTTTCTGCTGGCTTGCCCCACCACCATAAAAGTACTGAGCTGCAATAGGCTGCAACACCTGCATTTTGGAGCTGCCTTACTCAAGAAAACAAAAAAGAGGCCATGTTTGTATGCGGCTTTATTAATACAATGATATATATAGTTTTTACATCGTTTACAAACTGATATGTGACATGTATTAATTCCAAAATTACATGCAAAACAGGCAAGCCCCCCCAGATTTGGGACCACACAGCCATTGTCACTGATTCTGTCCAAACCAGTCATTGTTGAATTTGCGATTTCCAACTTGTTGTGCAATGTTAATCAAATCAAAACAACTTTATTTGCATCATGCGATGAATACAACAAGTGTAGACTTTACCGTGAAATGCTTACTTACAAGCCATTAACCAACAGGGCAGTTCAAGAAGAAGAAAATATTTACCAAGTAGGCTAAAATAAAAAGTAATAATAAAAAGTAACACAACAAGAATAACAATAACGAGGCTATATACAGGGGGCACCGGTACCGAGTCAGTGTGCATGGGTACAGGCTAGTTGAGGTAATCTGTACATGTAGGTGGGGGCGAAGTGACTATGCATAGGTGACAAACAAACAGCGAGTAGCAGCAGTGTACAAGAGAGGGGGGGGTCAATGCAAATTGTCCGGTGGCGATTTTTATGAATTGTTCAGCAGTCGAATGGCTTGGGAGTAGAAGCTGTTGAGGAGACTTTTTGTCCTAGACTTGGCGCTCCGGTACCGCTTGCCGTACGGTAGCAGAGAAAACAGTCTATAGCTTGGGTGACTGGAGTCTCTGACAATTTCATGGGCTTTCCTCCTACACCGCCTATTAAATAGGTCCTGGATGGCAGGAAGCTTGACCCCAGTGATGTACTGAGCCGTTCGCGCTACCCCCTTGGTCAGATGCCGAGCAGTTGCTATACAAGGCGGTGATGCAACCGGTCAGGATGCTCTGGATGGTGCAGCTGTAGAACATTTTGAGGATCTGGGGGCCCATGCCAAATCTTTTCAGTCACCTGAGGTGGAAAAGGTTTTGTCGTGCCCTCTTCACGACTGTCTTGATATGTTTGGACCATGATAGTTCGTTGGTGATGTGAACACCAAGGAACTTGAAACCTCGACCCGTTCCACTACAGTCCCGTCGATGTTGATGGGGCCGAACAGGCCCCATCCCCCATCAACACCTTTTCCTGTAGTCCACAATCAGCTCCTTTGTCTTGCTCACATTGAGGGGGAGGTTATTGTCCTTGCTTATTGTCCTTGCACCAAACTGCCAGTTCTCTGACCTCCTCCCTATAGGCCATCTCATCGTTGTCGGTGATCAGGCCTCCCACTGTTGTGTCATCGGCAAACTTAATGATGGTGTTGGAGTCGTGTTTGGCCACGCAGTCGTGGGTGAACAAAGGAATACAGGAGGGGACTAAGTACACACCCCTGAGGGGCCCCAGTGTTAAGGATCAGCGTGGCAGATGTATTGTTGCCTACTCTTACCACCTGGGGGAGGCCAATCAGGAAGTCTAGGATCCAGTTACAGAGGGAGGTGTTTAGTCCCAGAGTTCTTAGCTTAGTGATGAGCTTTGTGGGCCCTATGGTGTTGAACGCTGAGCTGTAGTCGATGAACAGCATTCTCACATAGGTGTTCCTTTTGTCCAGGTGGGAAAGGGCGGTGTGGAGTGCGATTGAGATTGCGTCATCTGTGGATCTGTTGGGGAGGTATGCGAATTGGAGTGGGTCTAGGGTATACAGGAGGATGCTGTTGATGTGAGCCATGACCAGCCTTTCAAAGCCCTTCATGGCTACAGACGTGAGTGCCACAGGGTGGTAATCATTTAGGCAGGTTACCTTTGCTTCCTTGGGCACAGGGACTATGGTGGTCTGCTTGAAACATGTAAGTATTACAGACTTGGTCAGGGAGAGATTAAAACTCCCTGCATTAAAGTCATCGGCGACTAGGAGCGCCGCTTCTGGGTAAGCATTTTCTTCTTTGCTTATGGCCTTATAGAGTTGGTTGAGAGTGGTATTCGTGCCAGCTTTGCTTTGTGGTGGTAAATAGATGGCTACGAATGAAACAGATGAGAACTTTCTTGGTAGATAGTGTGGTTGACAACTTATCATAAGGTACTCTACCTCATGGGAGCAATACCTCGAGACTTTTATGTCCGATGAGCACTGATAGGTATTTTCTATAATTTCTCTTCATTATTTATCTTCATATGACAAGGATTACAAAGGATTTGCCAGTAGATTGTTGACTTGATTCATGATAATGATTGCCAGCTAATACTTTGAAAGTATGATGTTGACATATTCATTCCAATCAAAGCTACTGTAGATATAATGTGATTTGACATCATTTTATCTGTGGCCATTTTATTTACTCAATAATATATATATTTTTTTTACATCATTTGCAAACTGATATGTGACACGTATTAATACAAAAAAAAAAAGTGTTTTTATTTTTTGCTAAAAATGTGGGTCTCAACTTCCCTGAATAACAGGTCGCCACTGAATCGGTGGCCTAGCCTAAATCAAAGTCAGATGCTAGAAAATTAAAATGTTTGATAAATCATGGCACAGGTCAATAAGGTTATACTTTAAAAGATTCTGTGATTTTCATTTTGGCCATTGACTCAACATCCCTGTTTGTATTATCCGTTCTGATAACAATACTTCTTTAAGCTTCCAGAAAAGGTCAAGAAAGTAATTAACCTGATTCTGTGTGTCAACAGAGAGACTTTATATAACAAAGGCACGGACACACACGCACACACGCACAGACACAGACATGGATAAACATACACAAATGTTTAACGGACCCCCTCTTCACTTCTCAAAATAACATGGAAATCTAAATCTGAAACATTGAAAAATTGTCCTTAAAATTGTCCAAATTGCAAGCTTCCAGTAAAGAGAGAACTTCCTCTCAGATTATGGCCTTACTATGCCTCTTTATGCCTACTCAAGATGCTCAAATCTCTTGATTAGGTCATTAGGTGTTGAGGTATTTATAGTATTTTAACAAAGGGTCTACTTTTTTGAATTGATTTTTATTCCCTCGCTCACCTCAGTTARAAATCTGTGTGTATGAACTTAGTCTATCTACACTGGGTGTACAAAACATTAAGAACACCTTCCTAATATTGATTTGCACCCCCGTTTGCCCTCAGAGCGGCCTTGGGGCATGGACTCTACAASGTGTCGAAAGCATTCCACAGGAATATGCTTCCCACAGTTGTGTCAAATTGGCTGGAAGTGCTTTGGGTGGTGGACCATTCTTCATACACACGGGACACTGTTGAGCATAAAAACCCAGCAGCGTTGAAGTTCTTGACACAATCAAACCGGTGCGCCTGGCACCTACTACCATACCTTGTTCAAAGTCACTTAAATATTTTGTCTTGTCTTCTGAATGGCACACATGCACAATCCATGTCTCAATTGTCTCAAGCCTTAAACATCCTTCTTTAACCTGTCTCCTCCCTTCATACACACTGATTGAAGTGGTTTAACAAGTTACATCAATAAGGGATCATAGCTTTCACCTGGATTCACCTGGTCAGTCTATATCTGTGTGTGGCATTGCCATGTGAAATGAGAGAGAGAGAGTTTTTTTCATAAACGGAAAATAATTTATTGTGCATTGAAAAAGGAAATTCTCTACACTGATGGCTGTGTTGCAATTCAAGTCTGACCTTATTTGAACCTCCCAAGTTGTGCCTTTAGCAATCTTAAAAAAGCCAATACCATTCAATACCTCACAAGATGGTGTGTTTGTCAGTACCTCTATCTCTTTGTATACCTCACCCCATGTTGTCTCTCTGTTGTACACGTCTTCCATTTCTCAATCTTCCGTGCCATATCTTGCTCTCTATCAGTCTTTTTGACTTTCTTCTCCTCCCTGTTGCTATCTTTATTTTATAACTCTCCCCTTGTTYTTTCTCTAGAGTCAGACAATTTCAATTTAGCTGAAAGGGCCAGAACAGCCTTGTTATTTCTTAACTAATCAGCTGAATCTGGATGGAGTGTTTCACTCTGAGTGATGTCATGCTGTGTATTTGAATGTGTTATTCTCCTCTCGCTGTCTACCACAACCTGTTTTTAGGGCAAACCGTATCGTGTTTAAAAAAATTATTTTCCATCTGAAAACAAATGTTTCTCTCCTACTGCATACATAAACTTGAGTAAACTACCCATATTAAAATAAACAAACACCAACCCAGACCAACTGCCATATCTAGAACAGTTACAGTAAACAGTGCAGTGAAGATCACCAGTATAGGCTTTGACCTGAGGAGGGTGCCAGAGAAGGCACTCCTGGAAGGAGGATTGTCTCATCATGGAGAACTGATATCCTCTTTTCCCCATTTCCCCTTTCTCCTCTCTTCTTCATCAACCAATCTCTCCTGCCTGCTCCTCACTTCTGTCTACTTGTGCCTCTCTCCCACCTATCCCTCCTGCTTGACAAACTGCTTCCATATGCTAGGGAGCTCTCATTCTTCCCTCTCTTGTCTTTTCCTCCCTCATCCAAATGAATGTCTCATCTACTGTGTAGTCATATTTTTGTCAGCAGAGAGCTGGGGAACAGTGGACAGTCATTTTAACACTGCATGCTTCAGATGAGCATGAGGACAGGAAACGTGATAAAAAAGTATGGCTGTGGTGTTGACGCCTCATCTGCCTCTAGAGCTGGTCACACACACACGCACATGCACACGCACGCGCACACGCACACACAGAATAGAGCATTCACTACTGTACAGGAAGGTTTATTTTCACCATTGTACAATAGCGAAGGTGCATAAAGGTGGCGGCCCCATGTACTTACCACWAATGCCTTATTTGCCTTATTGTACATTGCTCTCCGTTACTCTTTTTTTTGTATTGGCATTAGTACAGTATACATGATCCCAATTCTAGCTTCCAAGCGGCCTCCATTGGCAAATCTGACCGTAATTATATCCTCCTGATTCCTGCTTACAAGCAAAAACTAAAACAGGAAGTACAAGTGACTCACTCAATACGGAGAATGGTCAGATGATGCTACAGGACTGTTTTGCTAGCACTGTTATTGCTGATGAATGAGGACCCAAAAGCGACGTAATAGTAACAGAGTCTTTATTTCAGTATTAAACAAATAATGATTCTCCTGGATATAATCAATGGTAATCCAAAACAGGAAACTGAAATCCTCTCGTCAATAGAGAGGAACGACTGGAGACGCGACCACAGACTGCAGGTCGCTTCAGGAAGGCACAGGCCGTAGCTGACATAGACACCTGCTCACACGCAGCATCTGAAGAAGGCAGAGAACACGACAGGGCGGAAACAAGGACACAGGAACAGCAAACATCAAACAAGAATCCGACAAGGACAGAGCGGAAAACAGAGGGAGAAATAGGGACTCTAATGAGGGCAAAATAGGGGACAGGTGTGAAAGAGTAAATGAGGTGTAGGGAGAATGAGAAACAGCTGGGAGCAGGAACGGAACGATAGAGAGAGAGAAAGAGAAAAGAACCTAATAAGACCAGCAGAGGGAAGCACAGGGACAAGACATGATCAAAGACAAAACATGACAGTACCCCCCCACTCACCGAGCGCCTCCTGGCGCACTCGAGGAGGAACCCTGGCGGCAACGAAGGAAATCATCAATCAACGAACGGTCCAGCACGTCCCGAGATGGAACCCAACTCCTCTCCTCAGGACCGTAACCTCCCAATCCACTAAGTACTGGTGACCACGTCCCGAGAACCATGTCCATGATCTTCCGTACCTTGTAAATAGGAGCGCCCTCGACAAGGACGGGGGGGGGGGAAGACGAACGGGCGCGAAGAAAAGGCTTGACACAAGAGACATGGAAAGACAGGGTGGACGCGACGAAGATGTCGCGGAAGAAGCAGTCGCACAGCGACAGGATTGACGACCTGAGAGACACGGAACGGACCAATGAACCGCGGAGTCAACTTGCGAGAAGCTGTCGTAAGGGGAAGGTTACGAGTGGAAAGCCACACTCTCTG
Source organism: Salvelinus sp. IW2-2015 (assembly GCF_002910315.2). Taxonomy (NCBI): domain Eukaryota; kingdom Metazoa; phylum Chordata; class Actinopteri; order Salmoniformes; family Salmonidae; genus Salvelinus; species Salvelinus sp. IW2-2015. Next base: position 11,330,058 of record NC_036857.1, on the reverse strand, counting down.
ACCGCGACAATACCTAGGACTCTTAATCCTACGTTTATTTGCGGCTCTCACAGTCTGCGCCCTGTAACGGCAAAGTGCAGACCTGACCCTCCTCCAGGTGCGCTCACAACGTTGGACAAAAGCCTGAGCGGAGGAACGCTGGACTCGGCGAGCTGGGACGAAAACAGAGGAGGCTGGTACCAAGACTACTCTGAAACGGGATAGCCCGGTAGCAGACGAGGAAGCGAGTTGTGAGCGTACTCAGCCCAGGGGAGCTGTTCTGCCCAAGACGCAGGGTTTCGAAACGAAAGGCTGCGTAATATGCGACCAATCGACTGATTGGCCCTTTCTCGTTGACCGTTAGACTGGGGATGAAACCCGGAAGAGAGACTGACGGAAGCACCAATCAAACGACAGAACTCCCTCCAAAACTGTGACGTGAATTGCGGACCTTGTCTGAAACGGCGTCTAACGGAGAGCCATGAATTCTGAACACATTCTCAATGATGATTTGTGCCGTCTCCTTAGCGGAAGGAAGCTTAGCGAGGGGAATGAAATGTGCCGCCTTAGAGAACCTATCGATAACCGTAAGAATCACATCTTCCCCGCAGACGAAGGCAGACCGGTAATAAAGTCTAAGGCGATGTGAGACCATGGTCGAGAAGGAATGGGAAGCGGTCTGAGACGACCGGCAGGAGGAGAGTTACCTGAACTTAGTCTGCGCGCAGTCCGAACAAGCAGCCACGAAACGGCGCGTGCCCGCTCCTGAGTAGGCCACCAAACCGCTGGCGAATAGAAGCAAGCGTACCCCGAACGCCGGGTGGCCAGCTAACTGGCAGAGTAGCCCACTGAAGAACAGCCAGACGAGTAGAGACAGGAACGAACAGAAGGTTACTAGGACAAGCGCGCGGCGACGCAGTGTGAGTGAGTGCTTGCTTTACCTGTCTCTCAATTCCCCAGACAGTCAACCGACAACACGCCCTTCAGGAGAATCCCCTCGGGTCGGTAGAAGCCACAGAAGAACTAAAGAGACGGATAAGGCATCAGGCTTGGTTGTTCTTATTTCCGGACGATAGGAAATCACGAACTCGAAACGAGCGAAAAACAACCCAACGCAGCTTGACGTGCATTAAGTCGTTTTGCCGAACGGATGTACTCAAGTTCTTATGTGTCAGTCCAAACGACAAAGGACGGTCGCCCCCTCCAACCACTGTCGCCATTCGCCTATGGCTAAGCGGATGGCGAGCAGTTCCGGTTACCCACATCATAGTTGCGTTCCGATGGCGACAGGCGATGAGAAAAGTAAGCGCAAGGATGGACCTATCGTCAGAAAGCGCTTGAGACAGAATGGCTCCCCACGCCCACCTCTGAAGCCGTCAACTCGACAATGAATTGTTAGTGACGTCAGGAGTAACAAGGATAGGGGCGGATGTAAAACGCTTCTTCGGAGATCAAAAGCTCCCTGGGCGAACCGGACCACTAAAGCAAGTCTTGACAGAAGTCAGAGCTGTGAGAGGGCAGCCACTTGACCGAAATTACGAATGAAACGCCGATAGAAATTAGCAACCGAGAAAGCGCTGCAATCGACACGTGACTTAGGGACGGCAAAACGCTGACAGCCTGGACCTTAGCGGGATCCATCTGAATGCCTTCAGCAGAAAACAAACCGAGAAATGGACAGAAGACATGAAAGGCGCACTTCTCAGCCTTCACGTAGAGACAATTCTCTAAAAGGCGCTGGAGTACACGTCGAACGTGCTGAACATGAATCTCGAGTGACGTGGAGAAAATCAGAGATATCGTCAAGGTAAACAAAACAAAAATGTTCAGCATGTCTCTCAGTACATCATTAACTAATGCCTGAAAGACAGCTGGAGCATTAGCGAGACCGAACGGCAGAACCCGATTCAAAATGCCCTAACGGAGTGTTAAACGCCGTTTTTCCACTCGTCCCCTCTCTGATGCCGTACGAGATGGTAAGCGTTACGAAGGTCCAACTTAGTAAAGACCTGGGCTCCCTGCAAAATCTCGAAGGCTGACGACATAAGGGGAAGCGGATAACGATTCTTAACCGTTATGTCATTCACCCTCGATAATCCACGCAGGGGCGCGCAGAGTACCGTCCTTCTTCTACAAAGAAAAATCCCGACTCCGCGGCGGAGAGAAGAAGGCACCACGGTACCGGCGTCAGAGAGAAACAGACAGATAATCCTCGAGAGCCTTACGTTCGGGAGCCGACAGAGAGTATAGTCTACCCGCGAGGGGGAGTGGTCCCGGAAGAGATCAATACAAACAATCATACGACCGGTGAGGAGGAAGGGAGCTGGCTCTGGACCGACTGAAGACCGTGCGCAGATCATGATTTCCTCCGGCACTCCTGTCAAAATCACCAGGTTCCTCCTGAGTAGAGGGACAAAGACACAGGAGGATAGCAGACATAAACACTTCACATGACAAGAAACGTTCCAGATAGGATAGAATTACTAGACCAATTAATAGAAGGATTATGACATACTAGCCAGGGATGACCCAAAACAACAGGTGTAAAAGGTGAACGAAAAATCAAAAAGGAAAGGTCTCACTGTGGTTACCAGATACTGTGAGGGTTTAAAGGTAGTGTCTCACATCTGATACTGGGAGAAGACTACCATCTAGGCGAACATGGGCGTGGGCTTCCCTAACTGTGCTGAGAGGAATGTCATGTTTCCGAGCCCATGCTTCGTCCATTAAAACAACCCTCAGCCCCAGAGTCTATCAAGGCACTGCAGAGAAGCAGCCGAACCGGTCCAGCGTAGATGGACCGACAAGGTATACAGGATCTTGATGGAGAGACCTGAGTAGTAGCGCTCACCAGTAGCCCTCCGCTTATCTGATGAGCTCTGGCTTTTACTGACATGACATGACAAAATGTCCAGCAAACCGCAAATAGAGGCAAAGGCGGTTTGTGATTCTCCGTTCCCTCTTTAGTCGAGATGCGAATACCTCCAGCTGCATGGGCTCAAGTCTCTGAGCCGGTGGGAGAGATGGTTGAGATGCGGAGAGGGAAACACCGTTAACGCGCAGCTCTCCTCCACGAGCTCGGTGACGAAGATCTACCCGTCGTTCTATGCGGATGGCGAGTGCAATCAAAGAGTCCACGCTGGAAGAACCCTCCGGGAGAGAATCTCATCCTTAACCTCGCGTGGAGTCCCTCTCGACGAGCGAGCAACGCCGGCTCGTTCCAGTCACTGGATGCAGCAAAGAGTGCGAAACTCTTTAGAGTAATCCGTTATGGATCGATCACCTTGACATAGGAAGCCAGGGCCCAGGTAAGCCTCCTTCCCAAAAACTGACGATCAAAAACCCGATCATCTCCTCTTTAAAGTCTGATAATCGTTTAGAACACTCAGCCCTTGCCTCCCAGATAGCTGTGCCCCCACTCCCGAGCGCGACCAGTAAGGAGTGATATGACGTAAGCAGATCCGAGCTCTCTCCTAGAAGTACGTGTTGGGCTGGAGAGAGAACACAAATATTCACACTGGGTGAGAAAAGAGCGACACTCAGTGGGCTGCCCAGAGTTAACATGGTGGGTTATTAACCCTAGGTTCCGGAGACTCGAAGACAGGAAGTAGCTGGTGCACGAGACGAAGACTCTGAAACTGCTCCAGAGAGATCGGAGACCTGAGCGGCCAGGTCTCAACGGCATGACGAGCAGCAAACATATTCCTGCCGTGTCTGCCGAGCATTGCTCCCTGGAACTCGACGGCAGTTGTTGAGAAATCCATAGTCGCTGGGTCATCTGGTCGGATTCTTCTGTTATGCTGATGAATGAGGACCCAAAAGCGACGTAATAGTAACAGAGTCTTTATTCCAGTATTAAACAAATAATGATTCTCCTGGATATAATCCAATGGTAATCCAAAACAGGAAACTGAAATCCTCTCGTCAATAGAGAGGAACGACTGGAGACGCGACCACAGACTGCAGGTCGCTTCAGGAAGGCACAGGCCGTAGCTGACATAGACACCTGCTCACACGCAGCATCTGAAGAAGCAAGAACACGACAGGGCGGAAACAAGGACACAGGAACAGCAAACATCAAACAAGAATCCGACAAGGACAGGAGCGGAAAACAGAGGGAAATAGGGACTCTAATCAGAGGGCAAAATAGGGGACAGGTGTTGAAAGAGTAAATGAGGTCGTAGGGAGAATGAGAAACAGCTGGGAGCAGGAACGGAACGATAGAGAGAGAGAAAAGAGAAAGAACCTAATAAGACCAGCAGGAGGAAGCACAGGGACAAGACATTGATCAAAGACAAAAACATGACAAGCACAGACTGGAATATGTTCTGGAATTCATCCAATGGCATTGAGGAGTATACCACCTCAGTCATCAGCTTCATCAATAAGTTCATCGACGACGTCGTCACCACAGTGACCGTACGTACATACCACAACCAGAAGCCATGGATTACAGGTAACATCCACATCAAGCTAAAGGCTAGAACTGCTGCTTTCAAGGAGCGGGACACTAATCCGGATGCTTAAATAAGCATGCCCCTTTCAAAAAATGTAGAACTAAGAACAGATATAGCCCTTGGTTCACTCCAAACCTGACTGCCCTTGACCAGCACAAAAACATCCTGTGGTGGACTGCAATAGCATCGAATAGTCCCCGCGATATGCAACTGTTCAGGGAAGTCAGGAACCAATACACACAGTCAGTCAGGAAAGCAAAGGCAAGCTTTTTCAAACAGAAATTTGCATCCTGTAGCTCTAACTCCAAAAAGTTTTGGGACACTGTAAAGTCCATGGAGAACAAGAGCACCTTCTCCCAGCTGCCCACTGCACTGAGGCTAGGCAACACAGTCACCACCAATAAATCCATGATAATCGAAAAATTCAATAAGCATTTCTCTACGGCTGGCCATGCTTTCCTCCTGGCTACCCCAACCCCGGCCAACAGCTCCGCACCAGCTACTTGCCCGAGCCTCCCCAGCTTCTCCTTCACCCAAATCCAGGTCGCAGATGTTCTGAAAGAGCTGCAAAACCTGGACCTGTACAAATCAGCTGGGCTAGACAATGTGGACCCTCTCTTTCTAAAATTATCCGCCGCCATTGTTGCAACCCCTATTACCAGTCTGTTCAACCTCTCTTTCGTATCGTCCGAGATCCCTAAAGATTGGAAAGCTGCCACGGTCATCCCCCTCTTCAAAGGGGGTGACACTCTAGACCCAAACTGCCCTGCCTCTCTAAAGTCTTTGAAAGCCAAGTTAATAAACAGATCACTGACCATTTCGAATYCCACCGTACCTTCTCCGCTGTGCAATCCGGTCTCCGAGCTGGTCATTGCACTTCAGCCACGCTCAAGGTACTAAACGATATCATAACCGCCATCAATAAAAGACAGTACTGTGCAGCCATCTTCATTGACATGGCCAAGGCTTTTGACTCTGTCAATCACCGTATTCTTATCGGGAGACTCAATAGCCTTAGTTTCTCAAATGACTGCCTCGCCTGGTTCACCAACTACTTCGCAGACAGAGTTCTGTGTGTCAAATCGGAGGGCCTGTTGTCCGGAGGGTTCAACTCTCGTGCCGACTCTTTTCTCTGTATATATCAACGATGTCTCTCTTGCTGCGGGTGATTCCCTGATCCATCTCTATGCAGACGACACCATTCTGTATACATCTGGCCCTTCTTTGGACACTGTGTTAACTAACCTCCAAATGAACTTCAATGCCATACAACACTCCTTCCGTGGCCTCCAACTGCTCTTAAATGCTAGCAAAACCAAATGCATGCTTTTCAACCGTTTGCTGCTCGCACCCGCCCGCCCGACTAGCATCACTACTCTGGACAGTTCTGACCTAGAATACGTGGACAACTACAAATACCTAGGTGTCTGGCTAGACTGYAAACTCTCCTTCCAGACTCATATCAAACATCTCCAATCCAAAATCAAATCTAGAATTGGCTTTCTATTTTGCAACAAAGCCTCCTTCACTCACCCCGCCAAACTTACCCTAGTAAAACTGACTATCCTACCGATCCTCGACTTCGGCGATGTCATCTACAAAATAGCTTCCAATACTCTACTCAGAAAATTGGATGTAGTCTATCACAGTGCCATCCGTTTTGTTACCAAAGCGCCTTATACCACCCACCACTGCGACCTGTATGCTCTAGTCGGCTGGCCCTCGCTACATATTCGTCGCCAGACCCACTGGCTCCAGGTCATCTATAAGTCTATGCTAGGTAAAGCTCCGCCTTATTTCAGCTCACTGGTTACGATAACAACACCCACCCGTAGCACGCGCTCCAGCAGGTATATCTCACTGGTCATCCCCAAAGCCAACACCTCCTTTGGCCGCCTTTCCTTCCAGTTCTCTGCTGCCAGTGACTGGAATGAATTGCAAAAAACGCTGAAGGTGGAGACTTACATTTCCCTAACTAACTTTAAACATCAGCTATCTGAGCAGCTAACCGATCGCTGCAGCTGTACATAGTCCATCTGTAAATAGCCCACCCAATCTACCTACCTCATCCCCATATTGTTTTTATTTACTTTTGCACACCAGTATCACTACTTACACACCATCATCTGCTCATCATCATCTGCTCATCTATCACTCCGGTGTTAATCTGCTAAATTGTAATTACTTCGCTACTATGGCCTATTTAATGCCTTACCTCCTCATGCCATTTGCACACACTGTATATAGACTTTCTTATATTTTCTATTGTGTTATTGACTGTACGCTTGTTTATTCCATGTGTAACTCTGTGTTGTTGTTTCTGTCGTACTGCTTTGCTTTATCTTGGCCAGGTCGCAGTTATAAATGAGAACTTGTTTGTTCTCATTAGCTTACCTGGTTAAATAAAGGTGAAATAGAAAAATAAAAAATTAAGATATCCCACTATGCCCTCAGACGAACCATTAAACAGGAAAAATGTCAACACAGGATTAAGATTGGATCCTACTACACCGGCTCTGACGCTCGTCGGATTTGGCAGGGCTTGAAAACTATTACGGACTACAAATGGAAACCCAGCCGYGAGCTGCCCAGTGACGCGAGCCTACCAGACAAGCTTTTCATGCTCGCTTTAGGCAGCAACACTGAAACATGCATGAGAGCACCAGCTGTTCCAGAGATAATGCATAATGTGATAATGCTCTCGGTAGCCGATGTGAACAAAACCTTTAAACAGGTCAACATTCATAAAGCCGCTGGGTCAGACGGATTACCAGGATGTGTACTCAAAGCATGCGTGGACCATCTGTCAGTTGTCTTCATTGACATTTTCAAGCTCTCCCTGACCAAGTCTGTAATACCTACGTTTCAAGCAGACCACCATAGTCCCTGTGCCCAAGGAAATGAAGGTAACCTGCCTAAATGATTACCGCCCCGTAGCACTCACGTTGGTATCCATGAAGTGCATCAACAACATCTTCCCGAATACCCTAGACCCACTCCAATTTGCATACCGCCCCAACAGATCCATTGATGACGCAATCTCAATTGCACTCCACACTGCCCTTTCCCACCTGGACAAAAAGAACACCTATGTGAGAATGCTGTTCATTGACTGCAGCTCAGCATTCAACACCGTAGTGCCCACGAAGCTCATCACGAAGCTCAGGACCCTGGGACTAAACACCTCCCTTTGCAATTGGATCCTGGAATTCCTGACGGGCTAACCCCAGGTTTTAAGGGTAGGCAACAACACTTCTGTCACGCTGATCCTCAACACTGATCCCCCTCAGGGGTGCGTGCTTAGTCCCCTCCTGTACTCCCTGTTCACCGACGACTGCGTGGCCAAACATGTCTCCAACACCATCATTAAGTTTGCTGACAACACAACAGTCTTTATGCTTGTCTCCACCCCCCTCCAGGTGTCGCTCATCTTCCCCATTATCCCCTGTGCATTTATACCTGTGTTTTCTGTTTGTCTGTTGCTCGTCGAGACTACCAGTGTGTTTTTCACACTCCTGTTTTCTTGAGCTCCTGTTTTCTAGTTATCCCGGTTTTGATCATTTTGCCTGCCCTGATCCTGAGCATGCCTGCCATTCAGTACATTTTGACACTGCCCTGGATTACTGACCTCTGCCTGCCCTGACCCTGAGCCTGCCTGCCGCTCTGTACATTTTGACACTGCCCTGGACTTACTGACCTCTGCCTGCCCTGACCCTGAGCCTGCCTGCCGCTCTGTACCTTACGGACTCTGCCCTGGACTTACCGACCTCTGACTGCCTTTGACCTGTCGTTTGCCTGCCCCCTGTTTAATGAATAAACGTCTGTTATTCGAACTGTCTGAATCTGGGTCTTATCCTGAGCCATGATAGCTAGGCCTGATTACCGACAACGATGAAACAGCCTATAATGAGGAGGTCAGAGACCTGGCAGTGTGGTACCAGGACAACAACCTCTCCCTCAATGTGAGCAAGACAAAGGAGCTGATCGTGGACTACAGGAAAATGTGGACCGAACAGGCCCACATTAACATCGACTGGGCTGTGGTGGAGCAAGTCGAGAGTTTCAAGTTCCTTGGTGTCCACAYCCCCAACAAACTATCACGGTCCAAACACACCAAGACAGTCGTGATGAGAGCACGACAACATATTTCCCCCCTCAAGAGACTGAAAAGATTTGGCATGGGTCCCCCAYGGCTGCACCATCGAGATTATCCTGACCGGTTGCATCACCACCTGGTATAGCAACTGCTCGGCAKWTSGSYGYWMGGTGCTACAGAGGGCAGTGCGTACAGCCCAGTACATCACTGTAGTCAAGCTTCCTGCCATCAAGGACCTACAGTATATACTAGGCGGTGTCAGAGGGAAAGAAATGGTCACCCAAGTCATAGACTGTTCTCTCTGCTTCCGCATGGGAAGTGGTACCGGAGCGTCATGTCTAGGAACAAAAGGCTCCTTAAGCTTCTACCTCCAAGCCATAAGACCGCTGAACAATTAATCAAAAGGTCACCCGGACTATTTACATGGGGTCCCATTTGTTTTTACACTGCTGCTACTTGCTGTTTATTATCTATGCAGTCACTTTACCCCTACCTACATGAACATGAACTACCTCGACTAACCTGTAACTCCCGCACATTGACTCGGTACCAGTACCCCCTGTATATAACCTCGTTACTGTTATTTTATTGTGTTACTTTTTGTAATTTTTTACTTTAGTTTATTTGGTGAATATTTTCTTAACTCTTTCATGAACTGCATTGCTGGTTAAGGGCTTGTAGTAAGCATTTCACGGTAAGGTCTACACCGGTTGTATTCGGCGCATGTGACAAATAAAGTTTAATTTCATTTGAAGACGGCGGCAATTTGAAAAAACCCCAGAAAAGGTAGATTGTGCTGATTTACTGGCACATTGGACCATGTGGCGTGCTGCAGTTTAAGAACTCTGTGGGTAGTGCTAAAAACAATGACGTCATAGCTGAATTCCTCCATCTTTATGCACCTTGGCCATTAATAAAGCAAAAGGAACAGTCATCTGACAGAGTCACCTGTGTCTGCTCTCTCTGTTTCCCCTATGGGCCACCTCCTTTGTATGGGAGTTTTAGCATCAACCAACAACCATCAACCCCAGTCACGTATACGGAACAGCACTGAAATTAGCCATCTAAATACAGATCATGAAGAAACTTTAGTGCATCTCCAGCTGTCAGAGGACATTAGACTCCTTCACCACTCGACCTCTCCTTGGTTAACCGCCCAGCAAATGACAGTTTAATCGCCGGCCTCGGCCATGGCTTCCCTCTCTAACATCTCTATTATTACAGATTGGGGGAGTATTCCACAATGGAGCTACTCTTGTTAAAACTGATTTCTCTATGTATCTCTTATTAAATACATATAAGGTCACTCAAGCTCTGTCCATAGAAATGTGTTTATAGTACTGCCATCAATGATCCTGGATTCACTACCTTTCCTTCTCTTCTTTATCTCTCTGTGGCCTTCACTCTTTCTTATTATCTCTTTAGATAACCCTAAAACAATGTCTTAACGAGAGCCCTCATATTCTCCAATGAGATTTCTCTATACAAAGTTATCAGCTCACGAAGCCAAACCTCAAATCAAGTTGTATTAGTCACGTACACAGAACACAACAGGTCTAGAGCTTACAGTGAAATGCTTACTTACGAGCCCCTAACCAACAGTGTAGTTTTTTTTTTTAAATGAAAAAAAATAAAAAAAATAACAAGTAATTAATTAAAGAGCAGCTGTAAAATAACAATAGCGAGACTATATACAGGGGGGTAGCGGTAAAGGGTCAATGTGCGGGGACACCGGTGTCGAGGTTNCGAGGTTAAAGGGGGGGGGGGCAATGCAAATAGTCTGGCTACCCAGACTATTTGCATTGCCCCCCACCCCCTTTTACACCGCTGCTACTCTCTGTTGTTATCATCTATGCATAGTCACTTTAATAACTCTAACTACATGTACATATTACCTCAATTACCGCGACACCGGTGCCCCCGCACATTGACTCTTTACCGGTACCCCCTTGGATATAGTCTCGCTATTGTTATTTTACTGCTGCTCTTTAATGGCTTGGGGGTAGAGGCTGTTTAGCAGCCTCTTGGACCTAGAMATGGTGCTCCGGCGCTCCGGTACCGCTTGCAGTGCGGTAGCAGAGAGAACAGTCTAGGACTAGGGTGGCTGGAGTCTTTGACAAGTTTTAGGGCCTTCCTCTGACACCACCTGGTATAGAGGTCCTGGATGGCAGGAAGCTTTGCCTGAGTGATGTACTGGGCTGTACGCACTACCCCCTGTAGTGCCTTGCGTTCAGAGGCCAAGCAGTTGCCATATCAGGCAGTTGTGCAACCAGTCAGGATGCTCTCAGTGGTGTATCTGTAGAACCTTTTGAGGATCTGAAAACCCATGCCAAATCTTTTCAGACTCCTGAGGGGGAATATTTTTTTTCCGTGCCCTCATCACGACTGTCTTGGTGTGCTTGGACCATGTTAGTTTGTTGGTTATGTGGACAGCAAGGAACTTGAAGCTCTCAACCTGCTCCACTACAGCCCTGTCGATGATAATGGAGGTGTGCTCGGTCCTCCTTTTCCTGTAGTCCATAATCATCTCCTTTGTCTTGATCACGTTGAGGGAGAGGTTGTTGTCCTGGCACCACATGGCCAGGTCTCTGAGCTCCTCCCTATAGGCTGTCTCGTCGTTGTCGGTGATCAGGCCACTGTTGTGTCATCAGCAAACTTAATGATGGTGTTGGAGTCATGCCTGGCCGTGCAGTCATGAGTGAACAGGGAGTACAGGAGGGGGCTGAGCATGCACCCCTGAGGGGCCCCTGTGTTGAGGATCAGCGTGGCGGATGTGTTGTTACCTACCCTTACCACCCGGGGGCGGCCCGTCAGGCAGTCCAGGATCCAGTTGCAGAGGGAGGTGTTTAGTCCCAGGGTCCTTAGCTTATTGATGAGCTTTGAGGGCACTATGGTGTTGAGCTCTGAGCTGTAGTCAATGAATAGCATTCTCACATAAGTGTTCCTTTTGTCCAGGTGTGAAAGGGCAGTGTGGAGTGCAATAGAGATTGCATCATCTGTGGATCTGTTGGTGCTGTATGCAAATTGGAGTGGGTTTAGGGTTTCTGCTGGGATAATGGTGTTGATGTGAGCCATGACCAGCCTTTCAAAGCACTTCATTGCTACAGACATAAGTGCTATGGGTCGGTAGTCTTTTAGGCAGGTTACCTTAGGGTTCTTGGGCACAGGGACTATGGTGGTCTGCTTGAAACATATTGGTATTACAGACTCGGACAGGAAGAGGTTGAAAATGTCAGTGAAGGGACTTGCCAGTAGGTCAGCGCATGCTCGCAGTACACATCTAGGTAATCCGTCTGGCCCTGCGGCCTTGTGAATGTTGACCTGTTTAAAGTTCTTAATCAAATCAGCTCCGGAGAGCGCATTCACACAGTCTTCTGGAACAGCTGATGCTCTCATGCATGTTTCAGTGTTATTTGCCTCTAAGCGAGCACAGAAGTAGTTTAGCTCGTCTGGTAGGCTAGTGTCACTGGGCAGCTCTCGGCTGTGCTTCCCTTTGTAGCCTGTAATGGTTTGCAAGCCCTGCCACATCCGACCAGCGTCAGAGCCGGTGTCGTACGATTTGATCTTAACAGCAATTCAAAGCTTATGTGATCAGTTTCCCCAGTCATTCATTCATTAGAACTTGAAAAGCATTGTAGTGGTTCTTCATAGACTTGTTTTACCTTGTCCTCTGACGGTACTTAACAACAACACGGTACTTAACAACAACATGGTACTTAACAACACCACGGTACTTAACAACACCACGGTACTTAAAAACACATTTTCCAGGTCTTAGTTGTTGTTTAATAACACATCTATGTATTGCCTCATCAGTGCCGCATTTCTAGCTTTAAATTAGTTTTTGGAGAGACAACACAAAGATTAAACAAGTGATATCAAAGACGCAGGGCCAGCTGTGGATGATAGTGTTGTCTTTCATCAGTCACTAACGACAGATCCTCAGTTCAATTATACAGCATCAGTCAAGTTTGGATGCATGAGAATCAGCGCTTCAATCGCCACCTTTGAAACACAATCATAAATGCAGAGCGTGTCCAGATCAAAAAACTGCAAAGAGCGTGCAGCCACTGCTAGTGAAGGAGGTAGAGTTGTGGAAGGAAATGGTGAATATAGGGACATACAATCACATAAGAAGTGATTGAAAAATGTTTCAGATGCACTACACAGATTGTGTGTAAAGTACATTTTGTAATGTAGATATATATACACAGCAGAGGAGGCTAGTGACTTAAAAAAATGAGGAGGATGGGAGAAGTGTGTTTCAAAAATAAGGAGGATTTTCAAAGTGTGTTTCAAAAATTGTCAAAAGAGTGATTATTTTAACCTAAAGCATTTAATAAAGACATTTATAGTACAATATTATGGGGAATGGGAATGGGAATGAGAGGGCTACTTACACAATGTTTGGAAGGGATCACAACAGTGATTGAATGACGGTATGACGCATGAGTTGAGGTGTTCAGAGGCTTGACTTCAGTGCAGGACAGGATTTGTCTGGGAAGACATAAAACAATAACACAACACACTACACAGTAAGACCAAAGAGCTAAGAATGAGTTAGTCCAAGCAAGGAGTAAAATCATTGATGTGTAATAATGTACTTGTGTTTGTGTATGTGATTGACTCTACATAGAGTAATGAGAGCAAATGGATAGGGGTACTCACAGTGAATGGAGAGGAAACATTCAATGTGCCAATGGATGAGCGGGCACATGAGACGTGGCTTCAGTTCATATCAGGACAGAGTCGACAATGGTAGTAGAGTGGACTGGTCATCACCTCTTAATCAGGGAACAGGAGGGGACTTACCTAGAAATACAAATAACAGAAACATTCCATTACAGCTGCGCCATCGTAGGTTTGAACAAGTTTCTCTGTGAAGTTAAACACAGAGTTCACATCTCGCCCACGTGACACATCAAAGTAGCCCAAGAAACATTCCTGAATAACGCCCTGATCATCCACATACCTGACCATAACTGACAACTGCAAACAGACTGGTGGCAACATAGGTTCCAGAGCGGGGGGCAATTTTTACCCCCTGGGGACCAGAGTTTTTCCTTATCTGTTAACCTATCCAGGAAAATTCTGGACCCTGTAAGGTATGACAGTGATTAATCATTTGTAAAAAGGTTTTTATAAGGGCTACGATGGGACCAGTTTTTCCTAAATCAGGTCACATGGTTTTTAAATAAATAAATAAATAAAACATCTCCGGGATGAAAACCCTGTCAAACTGCAGCAACCTTATACTTGTTCAAATTAATTATATTTAGACTATTTTAGGAAGGGGATTTCCTCTACCCAGACACAGAGACAACCATTGATAGACAATAGAACTTAGAGGGCTGAGCTTGCTTCATGAATGTTTGCATCGTGAAGTTCTATGCAACTGTAGGCCTTATCTGTCATCACTATTATGTTGATTGATTAATTCCAGTTAATCATTTTGGATTTAAAATGTATTGGCAGCCTTTGATCACATTCAAATTTTCTCCTGACACACAAATGGACTATAAATACATAGTGTTAACAATTAGTTTACCCTGACCAAATGGACAGCGCACATAGGCTGTATGCAGCTGCTCTTATTAGTAGCCTACAGTTGATCAGACTGAAAAATTGTCTCGTTTTCATCCCATACAGCATGTCAGATCTCTAATATTTAGTTGTAGCGTAGGCTGCTGCAACAATTATACCATGAGTTTTTGCTTGTGTCTGTCCGGAGTGATAATGTGTTTTCATCTTTGCTAAATAAATACGGGAGGAAAGTGGAAAGCCCACTTGAGCGCAAGCGAATAAATGTGTTCAGCAAGTAAAGCATTACCTCTGCAAGCTCATTGTAGTTTCCCTTGTCGGCGGAACTTTCCCTCTCATAGTGTCCTCTAAAAGCCAATTCGTGTAGGCCCAAAAACGCAGTGCTGTTGATAAGCCGCTTGAGAACTTTCATGTTTCTTCTAACATTCTCGCTGTGTCGCGCAGTTTGAATACGCAGACCTTCATCTTGATCGATGCAGCTTTTTCCCAGAAGCTTGAATCTGATGTGGGCATTTATATGCTGCCTGCTGAACTATCGATGTTCTTCAGGTCACTGTACCTACCGTTCGACCATGGCTCAGACTTTCCAAAAAGCAGGCAAGTCCAGCAATACAGGCGGCTTGATGAAAGGCTCCTTGTTAACCAGCTATACTTTGGTACCAGTTGGTATTGGACGCCCTCACTGTTATATCTAGCTTAGCTGTCAAAGATACGCACATCCGCACAGTATCACATTGCACATCACTGTCTCATTTAATGACATGTGCAACTCATCCTGACAACCCATTCATCCGTCAAGCAGCACACTGTCTTAAACCATAACAACGTACAGTACGAACAGCACAAACAGCGCGTCGTACCATACATAACATCCCCCCTTTACCAGGGACTGGTACCATATAATAAAAAAGGCAGTGTGGGATCTTGCTCCGATGCTTGCTTCAGCTCCTCCAGTGAGAGCTGACTGAAGGGGAGCGTAGAGCATTTATACGAGCTCTGTTTCGCTGTCGTCTGGCAAGACGGTCGGAGTAGGAGCATCAAGTGAGCTGAACTTCAGCTGAGTGAACTTCAGCTGATAGTCATACTGTCTGAGGCGGTCGGCCCATCTGTGCAGCTGAAATGGCTTGTGGCCAGTTCCTGATGCTGACAGTAGCATTGTGAGGGAACAGCCGGACGTATAGGTAGAGGTACCACCTTTCGCACTCCCAGACACAGGCCAGTGCTTCTCATTTGCCCACAGAGTACTGTTGTTCAGTGGGGCTCAGGGCCCTTGAGGCGAAGGCAACGGGCCTCTCAATGCCATTCTGCAGCTGTGATAGGACAGCTCTTAGTGCTCCAGCTGAGGTGTCACAGGTGACAATGGTGGGGCAGACGGGGTCAAAGTGAGCCAAAACTGGGGCAGTGGTGAGCTGGCTCTTCAGTGAGCGGACCGCGTCTGAGCAGGCTGCCGTCCAGGCTCATGGCTCGTCCTTCTTGAGGAGCTGGCGCAAGGGCGCTGTGGTCTGAGAGTAGTGGGGCAGAAACTGGAGGTAGTAGGCTGTCATGCCCAAGAATGAGGCCACCTGAGAGGCTGAGGTCAGGCTGAGGTCGTTTCCGGGATGAGGACGGCTTCAATGTTCGACATGAGTGAGGCAATGCCGTTGGCCGACAGGCGTAAACCCACAAACTCGACAGATGGAGCTGCAAAAGTGCACTTTCCACCGTTCAGGGTCAGGTTCTTCTGCAGTAAAGCACTGAATACTCTGTGGTGTCGATGGTCATGGATGTGGAGGTCAGGGCTGTGGACCACGATGCCGTCCAGATAGACTGCCACCCCAGGTATTCCAGAGAGGATGGTGCTCATCACCTTCTGGAAGCATCTGGGGGCGGAGCTAAGTCCAAAAGGCATGTGTGTATTTCTGAACACACCAGCATGTGTGACAAAGGGCTGTGAGGTCTCTGCAGGCTGGGTGGAGGGGCACCTGAAGATAACCCTGATGCAGGTCGAGCTTCGTGAAGCCCGTGTAGCCATGGAATTGTGAGGTCAGCTCCTCAGCTGTAGGCACGGGGTACTTATCCAGGACAACAGCCTTGTTCACAGCCCGACTATCCACACAGGTCCGGATTCCACCTGACTTTTTGGTTGCGATGACCAAGTTTGAAATCCATGACTGGCTCAATGATGCCTGCTGTGACCGGAGATCTTTTGTGATGTCATCACTCATCCTGACAACCCATTCATCCGACAAGCAGCACACAGTGTCGTAAACCATAACAACATACAGTATGACGAACAGCACGTCGTTCCATACATAACACTTAACTTTTCATCCATCTTCATGAAACTGATCTCAGGCAGAGGTCAACCCTCACTTTTAATTCACACTGTGTACCCCAGAGAATGAAAAGCGTTCTTCAACAAAATGTCCACACCATTTTCAGCAGCGTTGGCCATTCTACCATTCTGGCAGAGGAAACTGCGCACTCACGCTGGTAGCTAGCTAATTTAGCTACTGAAGTTAGCAAGACAAATTTAMATAAATTGCATTAACTGGACACAAAAATGAAGTTCTTAAAACAAGAAAAAAAATTATAATATAATTCCTCTGTCTCCTGTAAATTGAAAAAATGTATTTAAATTGAATAATATAAAAAAATGCTTGACTATCAGTCTTAATCTTTATCCAACAATGTCACCAAGCTTCTCAACACATAGAACCACCATAATGCTCTGTGGCCAAATCCCAATACAACTCACTAGGTTCATTCTCTGATCCTAATTATATGATTGGATGGACAAAAAACTTTTTGCAAAAGTTTTGATTGGTTGGAGGACGTCCTCCAGAAGTGGTCATAATTACCATGTATGTCTATGGAAGGGGGGGGCCTACGAGCCTCCTAGGTTTTGTATTGAAGTCAATGTAGCCAGAGGAGGACGGAAGCTAGCTGTCCTCCGGCTACACCATGGTGCTACCCCAGACAGTGCTTTTGAAGTTACTGTAGACCTTCATTGCAAAACAGTGTATTTTAATAAATTATTTGGTGACATATGAATATATTTAATAGAGTTTTATCTAAAAAGGATAACTTTTTTAATGTTTCACTATTTTGATTTGTATTAAATTTCACTGAGGAGAATGGTACTATCCTTCCTCCTCTGAGGAGCCTCCACTGATATACAGTACCGGTCAAAAGCTTGGACACACCTACTCATTCAAGGCTTTTTCTTTATTTTTACTATTTTCTACATTGTAGAATAATAGTGAAGACATCAAAACTATGAAATAACACATATGGAATCACGTAGTAACCTAAAAAGTGTTAAACAAAATATGTGTTATATTTGAGATCCTTCAAAGTAGCCAACCTTTGTTTTGACAGCTTTGCACACTCTTGGAATTCTCTCAACCAGCTTCATGAGGTAGTCACCTGGAATGCATTTCAATTAACATGTGTGCCTTGTTAAAAGTTAATTTGTCGAATTTCTTTCCTTCTTATTGAGTTTCAGCCAATCAGTTGTGTTGTGACAAGGTAGGGAGGCATACAGAAGATAGCCCTATTTGGTAAAAGATCAAGTCCTTATTATGGCAAGAACAGCTCAAATAAGCAAAGGAAAACTACAGTCCATCATTACTTTAAGACATGAAGGTCAGTCAATCCGAAAAATGTCAAGAACTTTGAAAGTTTCTTCCAGTGCAGTCGCAAAAACCATCAAGTGCTATGATGAAACTGGCTCTCATGAGGACCGCCACAGGAAAGGAAGACCCAGAGTTACCTCTCCTGCAGAGGATGAGTTCATTAGAGTTACCAGCCTCAGAAATTGCAGCCCAAATAAATGCTTCACAGAGTTCAAATAACAGACACATCTCAACATCAACTGTTCAGAGGAGACTGTGTGAATCAGATCTTCATGGTCGAATTGTTGCAAAGAAACCACTACTAAAGGACACCAATAATAAGAAGACARACTTGCTCAGGCCAAGAAACATGAGCAATGGACATTAGACCAGTGGAAATCTGTCCTTTGGTCTGATGAGTCCAAATTTGAGATTTTTGGTTCCAACCTCCGTGTCTTTGGGAGATGCAGAGTAGGTGAATGGATGATCGTTGCATTTGTAGTTCCCACCATGAAGCATGGAGGAGGAGGTGTGATGCTGTGGGGGTGCTTTGCTGGTGTCACTGTCTGTGATTAATTTAGAATTCAGGGCACACTTGACCAGCATGGCTACCACAGCATTCTGCAGTGATACGCCATTCCATCTGTTTTGTGCTTAGTGGGACTATCATCTGTTTTTCAACAGGGCAATGACCAAACACACCTCCAGGCTRTGTAAGGGCTATTTGACCAAGAAGGAGAGTGATGGAATGCTGCATCAGATGACCTGGCCTCCAGAATCATCCGACCTCAACCCAATTGACATTGTTTGGGATGAGTTGGACCGCAGAGGGAAGGAAAAGCACCCAACAAATAAAATAAAATCCCCCCCAAAAATTCACATGCACGGAATACAACAGGTTTCACCTTACAGTGAAATGCTTACTTGCAAGCCCTGAACCAACAATGTCATTTTAAGATCATTTATTTTTTAAAGAATGAAATAAAAGTAACAAATAATTAATGAGCAGCAGTAAAATAACAATATCGAGGCTATATACAGGGGGTACAGGGACAGAGTCAGTTTGCAGGGGCACCGGTTAGTCGAGGTAATTGAGGTAATATGTACATGTAGGTAGAGTTATTAAAGTGACTACGCATATAGTCTGGGTAGACATTTGATTAGATGTTCAGGAGTCTTAAGGCATGGGGGTAGAAGATGTTTAGAAGCCTCTTGGACCTAGACATGGSCTCCGGTACCGCTTGCCGTGCAGTAGCAGAGAGAACAGTATGACTTGGGTGGCTGGAGTCTTTGACAATTTTTAGGGCCTTCCTCTGACACCTGGTATAGAGGTCCTGGATGGCAGGAAGCTTGGCCCCGGTGATGTACTGGGCCGTATACACTACCCTCTGTAGTGCCTTGCGGTCGGAGGAAGTCCAGGATCCAGTTGCAGAGGGAGTTTCAGTCCCAGGGTCATTAGCTTAGTGATGAGCTTTGAGGGCACTATGGTGTTGAACTCTGAGCTGTAGTCAATGAATTGCATTCTCACATAGGTGTTCCTTTTGTCCATGTGTTAAAGGGCAGTGTGGAGTGCAGTAGAGATTGCATCATCTGTGGATCTGTTGGGGCGGTATGCAATTTGGAGTGGGTTTAGTGTTTCTGGGATAATGGTGTTGATGTGAGCCGTGACCAGCCTTTCAAAGCACTTCATGGCTACAGATGTGAGTGCTACGGATCGGTAGTCATTGAAGCAGGTTACCTTAGTGTTCTTGGGCACAGGGACTATGGTGGTCACATCGGCTCTGGAGAGCATGATCACACGTCCGGAACAGCTAATGCTCTCATGCATGTTTCAGTGTTACTTGCCTCGAAGCGAGCATAGAAGTAATTTTGCTCATCTGGTAGGCTCGTGTCACTGGGAAGCTCTCGGCTGTGCTTCCCTTTGTAGTCTGTAATAGTTTTCTCAGCATATGTGGGAATTCCTTCAAGACTGTTTGAAATGCATTCCAGGTGAAGCTGGTTGAAAGAATGCCAAGAGTGTGCGAAGCTGTTGTGAAGGSAAAGGTTGGCTACTTTGAAGAATCGAAAATATAATATATATATTGATTTGTTTAACAATTTTTTCCTTACTACTTGATTCCATGTGTGTTATTTCATAGTTTTGATGTCTTCACTATTATTCTACAATGTAGAAAATTTAAAAAATAAAGAACCCTGTGTCCAAAATGTTGACTGGTACTGTATATAAAGAAAACTCCAGTCACCTAACAGCCATATGCTAAAATAACAAATAGCAATGAAGAAAAAAAGAAGGATATCCTTCTGAGATCCCCTGAGAATGACAAGATTCCATCAGGTCATGCTCTTGTCTGATATTTGTGATTAAGAATTGGTATATTATGTAAGATGTGTGGTCCATTATCTTTAACTTATTTTTCTAAAACTACAAGATTATTATAAAATTGAGTCTTTCTTACTTCGCTTCAGGCATGACATGACCCAGATATGTAATCCAAACTTTGTGTGCCTGCTTTCATGTGTGTGTGTGTGTGTGGGTGTATGTGTTTGGTTTTACTATCTTGGTGGGGACCGCAAGTCCTCACAGGGATAGTAAAACAAGAAACATTTGGACAAGTGGGGACATTTTGCCCATCCCCACAAGGAAAACAGCTATTTTAGGTTTAGGGGTTAGGTTTAGGGTTAGGGCTTAAGGTTAGGGTTAGGGTTAGGTTTTGGGAAAATAGGATTTTGAATGGGAATCAATTGTTTGGCCCCCACAAGGATAGTTAAACAAACGTGCAAAAGACTGGTTACTCTGCCATTCCAGAAACGTGTAATTTTCGAATTACTTTTGTACATCATTTATATTCGTCATCTGTTATTGTTCAAGCCACATTTTTTTGTGATTTATTGCCAAAAGAAAAATCTTAGAAAATTGAATAAACATGAACATTTGTCAAAGGGTTTCTTCTTCTTCCCAATGCTTTAGAATGGGTTAACTCGAATTATAAACTGGGTGGTTCGAGCTCTGAATGTTGATTGGTTGAAAGCCGTGGTATATCATGGGTATGACCAAAAATGACTTTTTACTCTTCTAATTACGGTCTAAGGCACTGCTTCTCAGTGCTAGAGGCATCACTACAGACCCTGGTTTGATTCCAGGCTGTATCACAACCAGCCGGGGTTGKGAGTCCCATTGGACGGTGCATAATTGTCCCAGCGTCGTCTGGGTTTGGCCGGGGTAGGCTGTCATTGTACATAAGAATTTGTTCTTAACTGACTAAAAAAGGATAGCAAATAAGGCACCTCGGGGGCTTATGGTATATGGCCAATATACCACGGCTAACGGCTGTATCCAGGCACTCCTCGTTGCATTGTGCGTAAGAACAGCCCTTAGCTGTGGTATATTGACCATATAAGGGACCCCCTCGTGCCTTATTGCTTAAATATGCTCTGTGACATCCATGGCTATTAAATTTGTGTCTAGAATACCTACTCCCACTTGCCGTTGATAGCCTGAACACACAAGAAAGAACTTTCGATAAAACTTCTAGAATTATTTTTGTAACACAAATTACAACCTGTACTTAATTAAAACAAAACAAATGTGGAATCAGGTATCATATTGATTGTCTGTCTCTAAATCCTTTAAATGTCCCTATTAAGTGGCCTTGACCTTATCACAATGAATAGGCTAACACTCCAGAAACTTTAAGCATTGTAATTACACCACTGGGTGGTTGACATGGGAAGAATTAACTATAGAATGACAACAGATATTTAACAAAACTGACAGTATAAGTAGTGCATTGCAACCAACTTTGCTACTTGTAATTTTAGCAGCACAGACAGAGCACTGTGAAAACCTACCACTTGGTTGCCTCCATTAGATTACCAAAAAAGTCTATAAATACAGTATATAAATGAAGCTGTAGTATAAATACTCCTGGATTCGTTCTCTCAGAGCAGAAGGTTAATAAGAGGCATGGATCAATTCTCACCTTATTGGAGAGTAATTCAAGCTGTCTAACAATGTTTTATTTGGCCACGTGCACTTCAGTATGAAACTTAATCACATTCTCTCCAAACCATTATTTAAAAGCTCATCCATGCCTCAAAACGGTGTGTGTGTGTGCGTTTGTACATGTCTGCGTGCATGTGTGTGTGTGTGTGCGTGTGTGAGAGAGAGTATATGTGAACTTTATCAATCAAAGTAACATATTAACATGCATGTACGCTCACATGCACACACGCAAAGTCACATACACTGACAGCAGTGACTCCTTCAGGGTTACCTAGTAGGACTTGGCCCAGATGGTTGGGAGCGTGTGTATTGGGAGATGCCATCCTCCTTTCCCGAGACCCACAACTCAGTTGCTCCGTTATTACATCGACACAAATGACTGCTTCACAGACGTCTCCATATCAGGCCCAGTATCAGGCCATATTCCTGTATAAAAAACACAGACAGAGCACATGGAAAATCACCAGCCACTTTAAAGGGGAATACRTTATTCTGGTTGTGGGCTGGAATGTATTTTGACAGTTTTATTCACTTCCAAAGGAGTCCAGCAGAAAACTGAAATACAATAAAATACTTCATTAATTTCCTTGTCACCTGTTGAAATTTGGCAGCAAATGGTTTTTGGGAGAAGAGGTGTCTGCTCAGGCTTAACTGTGTGTGACATAGACAACTCCTTCACCCTCTGCCCCAGTCTTAGGTCCTGTCCTTGTACTGAAAATACATACACTTTACAGTAGCATTCACTCCTCTTAATACCATTACAGTTTACACATTAAGATCACCATCAACCCAAGGTCTGAATCACAACAGCTAGTTTATGTAGCAACCATCCTTTGGGTAATATTCAATATCCACTGGTGCCTCTCCAAACTTGTCTCTGCTGCTTTGGAGATGTGACTTTCTCCTGCCCCCAGGGTATTTACATGGTCTTCTGTCTCTGTCTACAGCTGGTGGGCAAGAAGTCAAGATCCAGCTGTGATTGCTTTGGCTGCTGCTACAGCGTTGTCCAGGGTCCTGACTCATCCAGACCTCTGGTGGTGCTGAACGGACAGCTGAGGCCTCTGTATGTCTCTGTCCACGGCTGTTACTCTCACACAGTCTAATTTGCCTAGCAACATGTAGTGCATCAGTAGGAGTGGTCTTTATATCAGGAAAATGAAAAATATCTCAGTCAAATGTTTCAGCAATTCCTCACACCAGTACTGTTTGTTGTTGAGGCAACAATGATTAATATGTGTGTGTGTCAGTGTGTTTGTGCTGCATATGTGTGTCTGTGTGAGTGTGTGTGTGGCGTACGTGTGTCTGTATGAGTGTGTGTGGCGTGTGTCTGTGTGAGTTTGTGTGTAATTGTTCACCCCGCTATTAATTTACAGCTCCAGTTAAAATAACAACAACAGACCCTGACAACAGCAATAAGCACGATGGCAACAGGGAACCTAATTAAATCATGTGCCTCCTGACCTGCGGAGATGTGTGACAGCCAGCCTGAGAGGACGGAGGGAGAGAGGGATAGACAGAGGGAGAGGGAAAGGGAGAGATGGAGAGGAAGAGGGAGGTCTGGGGGTCCTCAGCAACTCTAATTGGGAGAGCTGTGTGAAGTGTAATTTCACTCATCTGCAGTAACTTCTCCTAGGGTCATTATGACAACACCCTGGATTAATTGAACTGAAAGCTAGAGATGGGGGAATGAGGAGGAGGAGGAGTGAAGTCGGAGGAGAAGGGCCCAGGGCTGAGGGATGGATGTCTGCTTCTTTATTAGTGCAGAGAGAGAAAGAAAGAGAGAGAGAACGGGTTAGAGAGAGAGAGAGAGAGAGAGAGAGAGAGAGAGAGAGAGAGAGAGAGAGAGAGAGAGAGAGAGAGAGAGAAGAAAGAGTGCGAAAGAAAGAGTGCGAAAGAAAGTGTGCGAAAGAAAGAGAGAGAGAACGAAAGAAAGAGAACGAAAGAAAGAGAGAGAGAGAGAGAGAAAGAGAGAAAGAGAGAAAGAGAGAGAGAGAGAGAGAGAGAAAGAGAGAAAGAGAGAGAGAGAGAGAGAAAAAGAAAGAGAGAGAGAGAGAAAGAGAGAGAGAGAGAGAGAGAGAAAGCGAGAGAGAGAGAGAGAGAGAGAGAGAGAGAGAGAGAGAGAGAGAGAGAGAGAGAGAGAGAGAGAGAGAGAGAGATCAACAAACCATTGCCTTGGCCTCCAGACTGTAGCTCGCAGCTCGTGACAAATGGCAGTGTGAGGAACAGTGTATTCTTTACGCCTCGTCCCCCCACTGCAGCTGGAGCCGCTGCTAATCTGACAGCCATGTCTGTAAATTGCATCGCCACTGCCATTGTTCACACTGGAAGTAAAGAAACAAACACACTTTTTTTCTCACAGATTGTATCCTTAATTTCATCATTCAGAAGTGGGACAAAGCAGCAAGCCAGTGGTCTTTAGATGCTATATTTAGCACAGTAGCCTTAATGTTTACCAAAGGGTTTACCATGCAGATGGATAGAGCACTTCGTCTATATAATCCTCTTAAAGCATACAATATCACTTACCAAGCACATACCCTAACAGAACTATTCTTCATCTAAAACTGCTGTCTATCGGAGGTGCTTGGCGTAGGATTTTAGTGTGACACCGTAAATGCTGACGTAAGGTCAAATCAAAACCGATTTAAGGCTGGGGAAGAAATCTAGTGGGACACATTTAAACCGTGTCATGGATTAAAAGACAGAATGTGATCAAAAGCTTTGGTTCAACTTCAGAGACAATGGATTTAACTCCAATGGATTTTTTTGTGTGAAAGCCAGCATTGGCTGAGGAAAACTGACGAACACAACAGAAAAACAATATAGACTACCAATGTAAAATGCTATTCCAGGTACTAAGAGAGGTATATTTCACACAAAGACCCCTCTAGGTGAATAACAGTGTGTTTAGAGGGGGGTCTGTTCCAGGTAAATGGAAGGGAGAAGCAGGTGTGGGCCAGACGGGGCCTGTGTACAATGAACACCTAGGATAAAAACGAAGGGTAGATGTGGGGGGGGGGTCTCTGTCATAAAGGAGTGGAGTGAAAGACCAGATTTAAGCCACTCATCTATTTCATCTGGAGCTGATCCATATTTTCCATAGTGTTTCACTTTCTCAAAAGCAATGCCTTTCATCTTTGCTAATCCTTCGCAGTTCACATCCATCTTTTTCCAACATAGGCGTAAAAAAATAAATATTTTATGCTGAAAACCCTATCTTGAACACCAATGATATTTCCTACAACATGATGGTTTATATTAGGATAATTTTACTGCTTTATCGTCTATTTTTATTTTTAAAATAATAATTATCAAAAATTATTATACATAGCAGTCAAAGTACTACACCTACTCATTCCAGAGTTTTTTATGTATTTTTACTATTTTCTACATTGCTAGAATAATAGTGAAGACATCAAACCTATGAAATTACACACATGGGAAAAATGTAGTAACCAAAAAAGTGTAAAATACAATAATAATATATGTTTTTATTTGAGATTCTTTCAAAGTAAGCCAAACCGTTTGCTTGATGAAAGCTTTGCACACTTCTTGGCACTCTTGCAGAGTGAAGGAAAAGCAGTGGGAACTCCTTCAAGATTGTTGGAAAAACATTACAGGTAAAGCTGGTTGAGAGAATGCCAAGAGTGTGCAAAGCTGTCATCAAGGCAAACAAAGGGTGGCTACTTTGAAGAATTTAAAATCTAAATATATATTGATTTGTTTAACACTTGTTTAGTTACTACCAAATCAAATCAAATTGTATTAGACACATTCACATAATAGAACAGGTGTAGACCTTACAGTGAAATGCTCAATTATGAGCACCTAACAAACAATGCAGTTTAAAAAAATAAGGATAAGAATAAGAAATAAAAGTAACAAATAATTCAAGAGCAGCAGTAAAATAACAATAGCGAGACTATATACAGTGGGTACCGGTACCAAGTCATTGTGTGGGGGAACCGGTTAGTTGAGGTAATATGTACATGTAGGTAGAGTTATTTAATTGACTATGCATAGATGATAACAACAGAGAGTAGCAGCGGTGTGAAAGCTGTCTCTTATACACATCTAGATGTGTATAAGAGACAGGAGTCAATGTGCAGGGGCCCCGGTTAGTTGAGGTAATATGTACATGTAGGTAGAGTTATTTAATTGACTATGCATAGATGATAACAACAGCTGTCTCTTATACACATCTAGATGTGTATAAGAGACAGGTGTGGGGGAACCGGTTAGTTGAGGTAATATGTACATGTAGGTAGAGTTATTTAATTGACTATGCATAGATGACAACAGAGAGTAGCAGAGGGGAGGGGAGGGGGGGCAATGCAAATAGTCTGGGTAGCCATTTGATTAGATGTTCAGGAGTCTTATGGCTTGGGGGTAGATGCTGTTTAGAAGCCTCTTGGTCCTAGACTTGGCGCTCTGGTACCACTTACCATGAGGTAGCAGAAAGAACAATATGACTTGGGTGGCTGGAGTCTTTGACAATTTTTAGGGCCTTCCTCTGACACCACCTGGTATAGAGGTCCTGGATGGCAGGAAGCTTGGCCCCAGTGATGTACTTGGCCGTTCGCATTACCCTGTCTAGTGCCTTGAGGTCAGAGTGTTATTAGTAAACTGATACTGTATATTACATGTCATAAGGCCACAAAGAAGGCCTGAGATAGTTATAAATGCCTGTGATAATCCGAAGTACCCCAAAAAGCGACTAGATGTCATCTGATAATATTTCATATATTCTGTGAAAGTTACAAAAATGTGGATAGTTCTCACGCTTGCTCCCGCTCCCACTCTCTGGTGCTCGAGGGCAACAGTCTGCCCATCATTACGCACACCTGTCACCATCGTTACGCGCATCAGCGCTTCATTGGACTCACCTGGACTCCATCACTTTATGGATTGCGTCCTCTATATCTGTCTATTCCTCAGTTTGATCCCTGTGTCAGCATTAATGTCGTTATGTTCCCCTTGTCCAGACGCTGTCCCTGTTTTGTTTCATGTCTGTCTATCCATTAAACATTCACTCCCTGTACTTGCTTCTCGTCTCCCAGTGTCTGTCCACACAGTATTTTACTGGTAAACATACATTTTCCAGTAATATACACTGTTTTTGCAACCCTAGAAAGAATTCATGTTCTGTATATATGTCAACCTCAATCAGACTCTCTGAGTACATATTCAGTCCACCAGGGAATAATATAAATCTCAGCTGAGAGACTAACATCCTCCTGATATACAGTCCTAAGGAATACTATATTTTCAACCGGAGGACCCCCCTCTGTTCTTGACTTGAACATTTAAAAAATGTTCCTTGTTCCTTTTTCTTAACCTATCGGAGCACTAATAGAAAAGTCGACAAGGAGACATTTGGGAACCATTTCCTTGGGATATAACTAAGCATTGTTCCAGGAATCCTAAACGGGAAGGATTCCTCTGTGAGACAGTTCTGCCTCCCTCCTCTCCTTATCCCCCTCACCTCCCCTTCCCTGAGGCGGTTGAGCAGGCTTGAGTCAAGCTGCACTGAGCAGCACGCCTACCAACTCACCCAGAGGGGTGACAAGGAACATATTGCCGCCCCTGCCTCACACTTCAAGAATTAAACATTAACTCATAGGCTCTGAAACTTTAATATGTGTGCGTGCATCAGCTGGGAATGTGGATATCTATCTGCTAGGCAAGGATGGAGTCACTGGGTATGTTTGGAGGGGAAAGGAACAGCCTAACAGGTAAGGTCAGGTGAGGTTTCTCACTGGAGGGAGTATTGGTGGTGCAGATACTGGACGTGTTTGGAAGGAGTGAGGTTGTATAACAATGTTAGGAGGAGGAATATATCAATATGTTTTCAAGTATTATTTGAACTGAAATTGAACTGAAATGTTGAGTGACACATTGCGCATGAATAACAATAAAGGTAGGTGAAATGGAATTGCCTAAGAATAGAAAATACCACACACACAAAATATGGGGACGGAAGGTGTTCAGAATTCCATAAAACCCTCCACAATTTCTTCCATGATTTCCAACTGAGCAAATACAACAATGACATAACAATTCCTGTATGTGTGCCTCATAAACCCTTGTGTGTGTGTGTGTTTCTGTTTCTGTGTGTGATTGTATGTGCTTACAGAGAAAGAGAAGAGAGAGTGTGTGTGTGTGTTTCTGTGTCTGTGTGTGATTGTATGTGCTTACAGAGAAAGAGGAGAGCAAATATGCAATTACCTGCTAGCACATTTCAGTTTCAATTCCAATGTTCAGTTTCAAGTTTTATTAGTCATATGTATGGGATACACATGGTATACATCGTTCAACAACAATAAGAAATAACATGACTTAGAAAATAAAATAACTTGAGACTTGAACTTGGAGCCTCGGGACTCCTATCTGGCCAGGTTTTGTAAAGTTCTGTCACTCATTTTGTGGCACAGCATCTACATGGATTGATCTACATGTAGCCAGAGACAGTATCCACAGCATCGCCTTTGCAAAAAAACTGCAACAGATTGGCTAGTGAAACGTACACTCTGTACTTTATTTGGACCAGCAAACTGTCAATCAACACAGGTCGAGTGAGCTAGGAAACAAGTTGTTGATTTGCAGCAATAGGTTTGGATGTAGCGCAAACGTCAAATTGTAGGGAGAGAGGATTGTCATAATAAATAACAATGCAGCTCCAAAAATGGTTTGGTGATCAAGAATATTAACTGTTTACTTTGCAAGCTCACCAGCAATGGGGCAACAATTACAAGCATAGGTCTAATGCTATTTTGGTATGTAACAATTGCTTGATACTGTCACGCCCTGGCCATAGAGAGGCTTTTATTCTCTATTTTGGTTAGGCCAGGGTGTGACTAGGATAGGCATTCTAGTTTCTTTATTTCTATGTTTTGTATTTCTATGTTTTGGCCGGGTATGGTTCTCAATCAGGGACAGCTGTCTATCGTTTTCTCTGATTGGGAATCATACTTAGGCAGTCTTTTTTCCTTTGGTGTTTGTGGGTAGTTGATTTGTTAGTGGCACTATAGCCCTAGTAAGCTTTACGGTCGTTTCTTTGTTTCTTGTTTTGTTGGCGACATTCTAAATAAAATAAAAAGTACACTCACCACACTGCACCTTGGTCCGGTCATTTCCACCTAGACGACGGCCGTGACAGAACTACCCACCACCAAAGGACCAAGCAGCGTGGTCAGGAGAGGCAGCCCCCAAAACATTTTTTTGGGGGGGCACACGGGACGGTCGGCAGAGCCGAGGTTGGAACAAGAGCCAGTCGGGGAGAAGAAGGTGAACTTGGAGGGGAGTGAAGCAGAGACAGTTAGCTTCTTAGCGCTAGGGGTCAGAATTTTTTTCTTTCTTAAAATAACGTTCCCAAGGTAAACGGACATTTTCTCTGGCCCAGATCGTAGAATATGCATATAATTTACAGATTAGGATAGAAAACACTCCAAAGTTTCAAAAACTGTCAAAATATTGTCTGTGAGTATAACAAAACGTATTCTGCAGACGAAAACCTGAGAAAATATAACCCGGAAGTGATTMTTWTTWTWTWTTTTTWWATCTGTTTCCTGGACCGTCTTTCTTCCATTTAAAGGGGTATCAACCAGATTCCTTTTCCAATGGCTTCCTCAGGCTGTGACCAGGCTTTAGCCATAGTTTCAGGCTTTTATTTTGAAAAATGAGCGTGATTTTTCAAAAGTATGGAGCTCTCCATTTTCCTTTTGTCTCTTAATGAATAGGTTTTGGTCCGGTTGAAATATTATCGATTATGTTTGTTAAAAACAACCTGAGGATTGATTATAAAAAAGATTTGACATGTTTCTACGACCATTACGGATAGTTTTTGGAATTTGTCGAACGGAACAAGGCTTTGGTTTTCTGAACATAACGCGCAATCCAAATGGCGTTTTTTTGTGATAAAAGTAATATTTATCGAACAAAAAGAACATTTATTGTGTAACTGGGAGTCTCGTGAGTGCAAACATCCGAAGATTATTTAAGGTAAGCGATTCATTTTCTTGCTTTTCTGACTTTCGTGACCATGCTAATTTGGGGCTAGCTGTTGTAGCATTGATTGCTACACTCACAAAAGCTTGGCTTTCTTTCGCTGTAAAGTATATTTTCAAAATCTGACACGATAGGTGGATTAACAACAAGCTAAGCTGTGTTTTGGTATATTTCACTTGTGATTGCATGATTATAAATATTTTTAGTAATATTTTTGCATTTGGCGCCCTGCAATTCTAGCGGTTGTTTAGGARAGTGATCCCGCTAACGGGATTCGTAGCGCAGAGAAGTTAAGGAGTTGATGGGGAGATTGGAGGAGAGAGTTAGGAGAGAGCTGCTGTGTTGGTGCATGAGGCACGACATTCGCCCTACGGACCGTGTCCTCAGGTTAATGTCACCTGAGTCAGCTCTCCATACTCGTCCTGAGGTGCGTGCTAGCCGTCTGGTGAAGACTGTGCCAGCCCCACGCATCGGGCCTCCTGTGCGCCTCCCCAGCACTGCACGTCTTGTGCCAGCTCTACGCTCCAGACCTCCAGTGCGTCTCCACAGCCCGGTGAGTCCTGCGCCGGCTCTGCGCACTGTGTCTCCGGTGCGCTGTGACAACCCGGTTCGTCCTATGCCTGCGCTCCGTACGTGCCGGGCTAAAGTGGGAATTCAGCCAAGAGGAGCGGTGCAAGGTCTAAGCACCAGGTCTCCAGTGCTCCCCACAGCCCGGTTCATCCGGTTCAGCTGTCCCATTGTTCCATGTACAATGCATTCAGAAATTATCCAGACCCCTTGACCTTTTCCACATTTTGTTACGTTACAGCCTTATTCTAAAATTGATTCAATTGTTTTTTCCCTCAACAATCTACACACAATACCCCATAATGACAAAGCAAAAACAGGTTTTTAGACACTTTTGCAAATGTATTTAAAATAAAACTGAAATATCACATTTACATAAGTATTCAGACCCTTTACTCAGTACTTTGTTGAGGCACCCTTGGCAGTGATTACAGCAGGGACTTTGGGCACGAAGATGTTAAGCATATCCCTAAGCACATCGTTTATGAGCGCTTGGAACACAGCCGGGGCGTTGGTCAGGCCGAAGGGCATCACCAAGTATTCGTAGTGACCCGTAGGCGTGTTGAAAGCGGTCTTCCACTCGTCACCAGGTCTGACCCGCACAAGATGGTATGCGTTCCGCAGGTCAAGCTTAGTGAAGACAACTGCTTCCTGGAGCAGCTCAAAGGCTGTGGCCATAAGGGGTAGCGGGTAGCGGTTACGGACAATTATGGCATTGAGTCCCCGGTAGTCGATGCAAGGACGTAATCCACCGTCTTTTTTGGCCACAAAGAAAAACCCTGCTCYCGCCGGCGAGGTGGATGGACGCATGAGGCCTGCTGCCAGAGCGTCCTTGATGTAGGTATCCAWAGCAGCTCGTTCGGGAGGAGATAGGGAAAAGATCCGACCCCTGGGGGGGCAGGTGCCCGGAAACAGGTCGATGGGGCAATCGTAAGGTCTATGGGGTGRTAGYWTGGTGGCCCTCTGTTTGCTAAATACCGGTTTGAGGTCATGGTAACACTCGGGAACTCGGGACAGGTCGATGGATTCTAGAGACTCGGGAGGRGAACTCGGGGAACTCGGGAAGATACAAGTGGCTTGGCACGTAGGACCCCACTGCTTGATAGTGCCCACAGACCAGTCGATGTGAGGGTTATGGCTGTGAAGCCAGGGGTATCCAAGGACGAGAGGGAACTCGGAACAGGAGATCAGATGAAAGTTCATCACCTCCTGGTGTTCGGAAACTGAAAGTCGCAAGGGGGTAGTGACACGAGTGACAAGTCCAGATCCCAAAGKGCTTCCATCCAACGTAGTAACCCTCATGGGGTCACTTAGAGGTTCAGAGGGAACGCCATTCTCCTTCGCCCAGACACCATCCATGAAGTTACCTGCAGCTCCAGAGTCTACCAAGGCTTGAAGGGGAAGGTCATGGGTTGTCCCAGGAAAGGGTGACTGGAATGAAGAGGCGGGAGTTGGATGGATGGGAGGAGGTTATGTTTCCCGTTACAGTCCTCCCAGGCCTGCACGGGACAGTGCGTTTCCCTGGAGCCCGGGACACGTGGAGCGGAAATGGCCCGGTTTGCCGCAATATAGACAGCATCGCTCCCTCATCCGGCGGTCTCTCTCAGCCTGGRAGATGCGTCCAAYCTGCATGGGTTCCGGTGGAGCCAGCGAGGATWAAGGTGGAGACTCGGAGCTGGGACCAATAGGAGCTAGGGTGAGAGGTCTACGGTTGAGTTCTCTCTCTCTCAGACGCTGGTCTATGCGCGAGGCCAACTTGATCAGGGACTCGAGGTTGTCCGGTGGTTCCCGAGTGGCCAGTTCATCTTGGATGGTGTCGGAAAGACCCTTCAAAAAGCACACTGTGAGCGSCTCGTCRTTCCAGCCACTCGCTGCTGCCACCGTGCGGAACTGGATGGCATAGTCCGTCACGCTGYGCCGACCTTGGCGGAGAGTCAGGAGCTGTTTGGCTGAGTCAGGRCCGCTGGTAGGACCTTGAAACACTCGCTTGAATTCTTCAGCAAAGGTAGAGTAGCTGGCACAGCAGGGACTTTGGGCATCCCACACAGCAGTAGCCCAGGCTAGGGCTTTTTCCGACAGCAGGGTGATGATATATGCDATCTTGGACCGGTCGGTGGGAAACGAYGAGGGTTGCAGCTCGAAGKAGAGAGAACATTGGGTGAAAAACCCCTTACAAVCACTCGGATCACCTGAGAACCGTTGGGGAGGCGGCAGACGAGGTTCAGCCAGGGGGTTAACTGCCACGGGYACTTGAATCTGATGTACTGGGGCAGGAGCGRTTGCCGGGGRAAGTCGATCAGATATCWGCTTTATGGAAGTCAGCATCTCCGACAGAAGTTGAGAATGTCTAGCCATTAAGGCCTCTTGCTGAACCAGAGCAGCTTCATGGCGTTGGACAGTCCCCTCGTGGTGGGACAGCGTGGCAAATAGGTCCTGGGTACTGGCTGCCTCTGGTTTCATTTTGTTGGCTCTGTGTTTCTGTCAGGACCCGGTTACGAACTCGGGTTTCCGGTGTGAGAAACAGTCACTTAGTAAACTGAGCCACTACTAGTCGGCAGAACCCAGAAGATGAGGCAGACACAGCAGTACTTGAGACGGTGATTTAATAAAGTAAAAAGGAAAAGATCTTCAKGCAAAAATATAAATCCACAACGTCAAAAGTAATTCCAAGAGAAAGAATGTATATCCTCCAAGACACAAGGAAAATCCACAAAGTGGTAAGAACAGCAGGGAAAAAACAAACCTCAAAAGAATAAACAAAAATAAACAAGAACAAAACCAGAGTACCTCATGAAAATCCAACTGGAGAAACAAATGTTCACAGCATGGCTGGGGCTGGGTGCTAACATTCAAACACAGAGCAAAGAACTGAGGAACACTAAGGGTTTAAATACATTCAAGGGAAATGAGGCACAGGTGCAAATAATAACTGGAACAAGGGAAAAAACAAAAGGGTCAAAAAAGCACAATGGGGGCATCTAGTGACCAAAACCTGAACAATCCTGGCCAAATCCTGACACTCAGGTTGGATGGCTCTATCCACACTACTTGTTTGTGTTGGTGAAGCCGGCCCTGTCAACACGTGGGTAAAGTTAGTTTGAGACTTAGGTAGAAAAGCGTCCCCAAACGGGACTGCAGTGTTAATTTTGTCTAAACCCAAATCCACGAGAGAGTGGTTTGGTTCAATGAGTAGACCAATGGCAGAGACAGACCATGCCTGGTTTAATGGTGTTGGCTTTACCTGCCTCCTATGATGAGAACTATGATGCCACTGGTGTTGACCCCAAACTATGACCCTCTTGCTTGCCCCACTGACTCAGAGGATGATTACTATACTACCTATATGTGAATGGTTAAAAGTTCCAGATGTCTACCGTCAATTTCTGTACATGGTTATATGAGACTAGGTAGTATCAAAGGGGGGAATGCTGGGGGTTACCCTGGGRGTCGGGTGTGGGGCTACACCAGTGCCATGATTACTGTATATATGTGATAACCTTTGTATGCTTGTAATGCGCAATGATGGAAAAGTGCTCGGTAAATGGAGATGTACTGCTTTAGTTCTCAGGCTGAGAATTGTTTGCACCTGCTGATGGTCATGCAGGCTCAAGGCTGAGATAGTAGAGTGAGAACACACAGTCTAGACATGTTTTCTCTTCTAAGATACTTTGTATCTAATCCAATGCAACAATGTTAACTTCTCTAGGGTAGGTGAGACGCTAACGTCCCACCAGGCCAACATCCGGTGAAACTACAGAGAGCTAACATTTTTAAATACACCATTCGTTGTATTAAACATTCTTGTAAATACATGTATCTTACATCATTTAAAAGATGAACGTCTTATTAATCCAGCCGCTGTTTCAGATTTCAAAAAGGTTTACTGCAAAAGCAAACATGCGATTTTCTGAGGACGGCGCCCCACACACAAGTATTACTAGCATTTTCCAACCAATCATTAGCGTCACGAAAGTCAGAAATAACAATAAAATAAATCGCTTACCATTGAAGATCTTCCTCTGGTGGCAATGCCAAGTGTCCTAACTACACAGTGAATGTTCGTTTTGTTTGATAAAATAATTTTTTATAGCCTAACACGAAACATTTGTAAACCGGTTGCGTCGTGACTTCCCTCTCATTCAACTTTAGACGAAGCGTTCGAGGTAATTACACACACTAAACAATGGTTGGTTTCATTGCAATCCTCTGGTTGTTATTAACACAACCATACATGATGGCTCTTTTCCCGGGACGTATTGACCGATTTGAAGACACCAATCAATGACCTCATTGCGCACCNCATTAGCGTCACGAAAGTCAGAAATAACAATAAAATAAATCGCTTACCATTGAAGATCTTCCTCTGGTGGCAATGCCAAGTGTCCTAACTACACAGTGAATGTTCGTTTTGTTTGATAAAATAATTTTTTATAGCCTAACACGAAACATTTGTAAACCGGTTGCGTCGTGATTTCCGAAGCGTTCGTGGTAATTACACACACTAAATAAACGTTTATCCAGTCATGGTTGGTTTCATTGCAATCCTCTGGTTGTTACTAACACAACCATACATGATGGTTCTTTTCCCGGGACGTATTGACCGAAACAAACCGATTTGAAGACACCAATCAATGACCTCATTGCGCACCAATGGTAGGACCGGTCTATCGTTGATTGACTGTATTTTGGCCCAATGACCACTGATCATCTTGAAATCTAGCTTGGAAGATAGCCAATGAGCTGAGGTAAACRGCAATATGTAATGGTTATACGTTTGAAGACCAGCCTTTGTCGTAAACTCTGGCGTAARAGAGGTTCATTCGCCATTGCAAATCCTACTTGACGGAGCCAAGAGTGTTACGCATAGCAGTACATATTCAATAGCATTTTCAACAAGTTTATATATTTAAATTATGGCGAATAAATTAGGAAAAGCTAAAACAAAGTCTAGGTATAAAGATTTAACCCAAATTATAGAGGAAATTGATAGAGACAGCCACCCCAACTCACAGCTAGCCTTCAGGGAGCTGCTCATCCAGGAGCTTGCTAGCTACAGCAAGTCCACTGCAGCACTTTCTGCTCAGTCAACCAGTGGTGTTCACCTGCCCAGATTCATCTCTGCAGGCATGAATGTGCCTCAGGGCAAAAAGGGCACAGTGGGGAGGCGACGTTGTGCCCTTTGTCACAGGAAATGCCCCATCACCTGCACCACCTGTTCAGTAAGCCTCTGCTTTACAGCAGAAAGAGACTGCTATGGGCCATGGCACCAGCAGCASAATATTGTGTAGAGGACTGAGGGTCTTCACAATATTTATCTATTTATTTATTTATAAAATATACAATATTGTAAATAGTTACCCTTGTTATTTGTTTGTTTATTATTTATATATAAAAAAAAAGAAATCATACATATTTTTTGGGGGGGAGGTGTGTTAGAATAGCATTTATGTATTTTGTATATAGTTCTTTCCTTCAAAATGTATCACTGTACCAATTCGGCCACTTGGGTACATTTGGGTACATTTGTGTGGGACACCTGGGTGAMTTCATGCTCAATGTCATGTAGCTCGCTCATTTTTGAAGTTATCTGTCTAAAACTTTGCTCAGCTATTGTTGACATCTTATGTTCTTCATTCAAATCATCCACAGCATCCTATCTGTATGTTTGGCTGTTCTTGGTCATTTGAAAGATGATGCAACAACAATAAAAAACGTAAAACGTATGTTTATTTCCTTGTATTTTCTTCTACCAGATCTATTATGTTATATTCTCCGACATTCAATTCACATTTGCTTCATAGACTGTCCTACATTACGGCAGGCCGCAGGTATTCTAGTTGTTAGAGCATTGGACCAGTAACCGAAAGGTTGCTAGATCAAATCCCCGAGCTGACAAGTTAAMGATYTATTGTTCTGGCCCTGAACAAGGCAGTTAACCCACTGTTCCTAGGCTGGCATTGTAAATAAGAATTTGTTCTTAACTGACTTGCCTAGTTAAATAAATGGAAAACATTTTAATTACGTAGTCAGCAGCAGGGCACTTTTCTCTGCAAGTCTGTCAATTTTTGTAATATTTTATATTTATTTATCCTTTATTAAACTAGGCAAGTCAGTTAAGAACAAATTCTAATTTACAATGACGGCCTACCAAAAGGCAAAAGGCTTCCTGCGGGAATGGAGGCTGGGATTAAAAATAAATTAAATAAAAATATGAGACAAAACACACATCACAACAAGAGAGACCTCAGACAACAACATTGCATGGCAGCAACACATGATAACACGCATGGTAGCAACACAACCTGACAATAACATGGTAGCAACACAACATGGCAGCAGCACG
The DNA here is from genome assembly GCF_002910315.2 of Salvelinus sp. IW2-2015. Lineage (NCBI taxonomy): Eukaryota > Metazoa > Chordata > Actinopteri > Salmoniformes > Salmonidae > Salvelinus > Salvelinus sp. IW2-2015. Next base: position 11,293,469 of record NC_036857.1, on the reverse strand, counting down.
AAAAAGGGTACACAGATTATTGGGCACACACAACAGCACAAGGGCAAGAGACAACAATACATCACGCAAAGCAGCCACAACTGTCAGTAAGAGTGTCCATGACTGAGTCTTTGAATGAAGAGATTGTGATAAAACTGTCCAGTTTGAGTGTTTGTTGCAGCTGCAGCAGCGAACTGGCAAGACGAGCGACCCAGGGATGTGTGTGCTTTGGGGACCTTTAACAGAATGTGACTGGCAGAACGGGTGTTGTATGTGGAGGATGAGGGCTGCAGTACATATCGCAGATGGGGTGGAGCGAGGCATAAGAGGGTTTTATAAATAATCATAAACCAGTGGGTCTTGCAACGGGTATACAGASACGACCATTTTTCAGAAGAGTGTAGAGTGCATTGATGTGTCATATGAGGAGCATTGGTGGCAAATCTGATGGCTGAATGGTAAAGAACATCTAGCCTCTTGAGAGCGCCCTTACCTGCCGATCTATAAATGACATCTCCGTAATCTAGCATGGGTAGGATGGTCATCTGAATCAGGGTTAGTTTGGCAGCTGGGGTGAAAGAGGCGCAATTATGATAGAGGAAACCAAGTCTAGATTTAACTTTAGACTGCAGCTTTGATATGTGCTGAGAGAAGGACAGTGTACCGTCTAGCCATACTCCCAAGTACTTGTTTGAGGTGACTACCTCAAGCTCCAAACCCTCAGAGGTAGTAATCACAACTGTGGGGAGAGGGGCATTCTTCTTACCAAACCACATTAATTCAGAACAAGGTTAAGGGCAGAGAAAGCTTGTTGGACACTAAGAAAGCTTTGTTGTAGAGCGTTTAACACAAAATCCGGGGAGGGACTGAGTATAAGACTGTATCTTCTGCATATAAATGGATGAGAGAGCATCCTACTGCCTGAGCTATGTTGTTGATGTAAATCGAGAAGAACGTGAGGCCTAGGATCGAGCCTTGGGGTACACCCTTGGTGACAGACAGGGGCTGAGACAGCAGATGTTCTGACTTCATACCAGAGAGAATACTATAGACATCAAGAAAGACAGTCAGTTAATTATTGACAAGTTTTTCTAACACTTTTTATAAACAGGGAAAAATAGAAATGGGCCTATAACAGTTAGGATCAGCTTGATCTCYCCCTTAAAATAAAGGATGAACCGTGGCTGCCTTCCAAGCAATGGGAACCTCCCCAGAGAGGAGAGACAACTTACAAAGGTCAGAGATAGGCTTGGTAGTCACCTCATAGGGGCAGCAACCTTAAAGACGAACGGTTCTAAACCATCTGATCCAGAGGTTTTTTGGGGTCAAGTTTCAGGAGCTCCTTTAGCACCTTTGACTCAGTGACCGCCTGCAGGGAGAAACTTTGTAGTGGGGCAGGGGAAAAAGAGGGAGAAGCAYCGGGGCTAGTCGCATTAGAAGGGGTGGGAGATGAGAAAATGTTGGACGGGCAAGGAGGCATGGCTGAGTCAAATAGGAATCCTGACTTAATGAAGTGGTGACTAAAAAGCTCAACCATGTGCTTCTTGTCAGTAACAACCACATCATCAACATTAAGGGACATGGGCAGCTGTGAGGAGGTGGGTTTATTCTCCAGGTCTTTAACCGTTTTCCAAAACTTCTTAGAGAGTGAACTGCTCCTTAAAATAACTAACTTTGGCCTTCCGGATAGCCTGAGTGCATTTATTTCTCATTTGCCTGAACGAGAGCCAGTCAGCCTGAGTATGCGTGTGCCAAGCCTTTCGCCAAATGCAATTCTGGGGTGGAGTAACTCAAGATCACGGTGGAACCAAGGGCTGAACCTGTTTTCAATTCAAATTTTCTTTATGTGTTTGTGTTTGTGTTTGTTAACAATATCACTGAAAATATCAAAGAATAACTTCCAAGMGTCTTCGACAGAGGGGATCAAGCTGATTCTATACCATTTTACAGAGGCCAGGTCATGAAGGAAGGCTTGCTAATTATTGTTTTTTAGCAAGCATCTATGACAAATCAGGACAGGTCGTTTTACTGAGCAGCCTTTATGAACACAGGCTGTAAAACAGTGATCACTAAGGTCATTACAGAAAAAAACAGACTGATACCTATCAGGATTATTTGTGAGGATAACATCGAGGAGAGGAGCCTTTTCTGGGTGTTTGGAGTCATATTTCGTGGGATTGGTAATAATCTGAGAAATATTTAGGGAGTCCCATTGCTTTAGGACTTGGTCTGGTGGTTTAAGCATGTCCCAGTTTAGGTCACCTAGCATTACAAATTCAGACTAAGTGTAAGGGACCAGGAGAGAGCTTAGGGCAGGCAGGGTACAGGCCGGTGCTGATGGAGGACGATAATACCCAGCAACAGTCAACAAAGAGCTATTTGAAAGTTTAATGCTTAAAACCAGCAAATCAAATTGGGTACAGACTTGGTGGAGACAACCGAGGACTGAAGGTGATCCTTGGTAAAGATTGCCACTCCCCCCACCTTTGGAAGATCTGTCTTGGCGAAAAAGGTTATAACTAGAAAGGTTAACATCAGTATTCAAAACACTCTTTCTTAATAACCACGTCTCAGTAAAGACCAACACATCTGGATTGGAGCTCTGAACCCACACTTTCAATTGATCCATTTTAGGTAATACGCTTCTCGTGTTAACGTGCAGAAAACCCAGGCTTTTACGGGAGCAGAAATCAGTGAAACAGATATCAGAGCACAAGTCAGAATTGTGTGAAGCAACAGTAGATGGGCCAGGGTGTACATGCACATTTCCAGATATCATCAACAGTAATACAATCAAGGCAYGGCAGAGGACAGGGAGAGCTCTGCAGTGTTGATTTATGACATTTGAATGTGCATTAGACGGCAACAAGATCATATTATACAGCAATTTCATCAGGTAACATGAATACAAAGCTGGCGAGAGGTGGTTAGAATAGGATGGGAGTCCAAAAGCCTGTGTAACTAATAGAGAGTCAGAGTCCCGAGTGGGAACAAACATAGTCTGACCCACGGTCGGGTAATCAAGAAAATTCATAGTTAATAAAGCATGCAGGAGTCATGAGGCAAATAGCAAATTGGCAAAATGCACAAAAAAATATATATAATGACTTTGGGCTAGCCGGTGTAAGTTCAGAGTCACTCGCCCCAASAGTGTGTGTGTGCTGGAGGCGAGCGAAATCTCAGGAGAGAGGGGAGAGTGTGGTGGAGGTACATGTACCAGACCGGGGGAAACAGGCCAGGGCAGACGGTGAACAGATCGCCAGGTGGAATCCAAGCAGCAGTGCAGCAGGCAATGGGAGTAGGTGTCACACCCACTTGGGAGAAGCTTTTATTTCTGGAGGCAGATTTCTTGAAGAAAATGCCAGTAGATCCATATCAAATCAAATCAAATGTATTTATATAGCCCTTCGTACATTAGCTGATATCTCAAAGTGATGTACAGAAACCCAGCCTAAAACCCCAAACAGCAAGCAATGCAGGTGTAGAAGCACGGTGGCTAGGAAAAACTCCCTAGAAAGGCCCAAACCTAGGAAAGAAACCTAGAGAGGAACCAGGCTATGAGGGGTGGCCAGTCCTCTTCTGGCTGTGCCGGGTGGAGATTATAACAGAACATGGCCAAGATGTTCAAATGTTCATAAATGACCAGCATGGTCAAATAATAGTAATCACAGTAGTTATCGAGGGTGCAGCAAGTCAGCACCTCAGGAGTAAATGTCAGTTGGCTTTTCATAGCCGATCATTAAGAGTATCTCTACCGCTCCTGCTGTCTCTAGAAAGTTGAAAACAGCAGGTCTGGGACAGGTAGCACGTCCGGTGAACAGGTCAGGGTTCCATAGCCGCAGGAAACAGTTGAAACTGGAGCAGCAGCAAGGCCAGGTGGACTGGGGACAGCAAGGAGTCATCATGCCAGGTAGTCCTGACGCATGGTCCTAGGGCTCAGGTCCTCGAGAGAGAGAAAGAAAGAGAGAAGGAGAGAATTAGAGAGAGCATACTTAAATTCACACAGGACACCGGATAAGACAGGAGAAGTCCTCCAGATATAACAAACTGACCCTAGCCCCCCAACACATAAACTACTGCAGCATAAATACTGGAGGCTGAGACAGGAGGGGTCAGGAGACACTGTGGCCCCATCCGATGATACCCCCGGACAGGGCCAAACAGGAAGGATATAACCCCACCCACTTTGCCAAAGCACAGCCCCCACACCCCTAGAGSGTTAGCTTCAACCACCAACTTACCATCCTGAGACAAGGCCGAGTATAGCCCACAAAGATCTCCGCCACGGCACAAACCAAGGGGGGGCGCCAACCCAGACAGGAAGATCACGTCAGTGACTCAACCCACTCAAGTGACGCACCCCTCCTAGGGACGGCATGAAAGAGCAGCGGGAGGGGGCTTCAAAGGCCTCTGGGATTTGGATACATCTGGCAATAACCCCATCACTGTCAAGGGCCAGAAGTATCTCTTTCTCTGTATCCATCAACATGAACCCCTCCAAGTGGTCTTGGGACATAGTGCTTCTCAGTCTGTTCTTTACAAACTTCAGAGTAGAGAAACWATTTTCACATGCCACTTGAGTGAGAAGGAATTTGTAGGCCAAACCAATGACACTGTAGGCATCTGTCAATAGGTTGTATCTAGATAGAATTAGATAGCAACAGTTAGCACAGTTTTTGCATACACTGCAACTTATGTTCACCACCTACAGCTCTTTCTCACAGGGTCCACCGTTTCCATCTTCTTCACTGTCTTCAGGTATGTCACTAGATCTGTATCCACCCAGAGATGTCATATTTAGTCTGTCCCAGTGTGTTTCTAGGTTTGTTAACTCAGCTCGTAGAGTTCCAACAGTGGCTCTATCATCAAAGTTGAGTAATTATTCGCTAAGTTCCTCAAGTTAAAGTTGTTTAACCATAAAATGACAAACTTGGGGCCAAAATAGGTGGGAATTCTTCAAAAATGTGACTACAAGATTTGTTAGGGCTAGGCTTACTTCTTTCCAAATGATTAAAATAACAAGCCTATCTCACTCATACAGTAAGAACCGAAATATAGTTTTAAATGCTCCTGAGAACATGATGCAAGCTTATTTAATTCATGTAAAGTATAATGAAGAATATTTCAATGTGATTTATTTTATCCGTGTATGCTGCTGCCTGTTGCACCTGTTCTCCCTGGCACTGTTGTAGGTACTCAAGCTGCCACAGGCACGTCATCTTCGGGCTGACTAATTTGGGAACAAGAAGCACCTCCCTCGCTATCCCTATTGGCAGCAGCCATCCTAGGCTGACGGAACATGTCTGTTATCTTGTTGCACTTGGAAGCATCTGTCTCGGGAGACTGTTGCTATTTCTCGCTTAACTTCCTCACACCACCTTTTCTTTTTCTCTCCATTATGACACCACGAGGCTACTCAGAAAAGTTATTTGGAAAACATGGGTAAGACACATAAGAAGAAACGAATACAAAAAAGCCATGGCTTAGGCTATTGACCAATCCATTTCTGCAAAAATGCTGAACAAGTTCAAATAGGGAGGGGTCACTCCTMCTCTCCCCTTAAATATTGCAATATTGGATCAATCCATCCAAGAGAGTGGCCGTTGTGTGTGTGTGAGAGAGAGAGAAAAACTGTTGAGGAGCGCGGCCGACGCAGGTCCGATCAGACCGTCCTACTGGGGATAGTCCCGCACTTCCCGACAGTCAGTCCGCCCCTGCCTGGCTCCTCTGAATAATGAAAGTGGCTGGGGTGTGCTCTCAGGGTCAAATGCCTCTTAAGCTCAACCTGTCTCCTGCCAAACAGTCAATACAGTGTGGGCGTTGAGAGCCCCGTTCGTCCCCCCAGGTTTCAATGCAGCGGCCCCCGCTCCAAACTGACCTGCCAGAGGAAAGAGTGGAGCTGTCAGGCCCCTCTGCTCCTGCAGCCTTGGAGCTGTATAATTCTGCCTGCCTCCTTACACTTTATTGTATGCTTTGACTCTCACCTGCCTCCTATCCTATCCACCCCTCTTCCCCTTAACTGATGTATTTTCTTTCCTTTTTTCCTTACCTTTAATGCATRAATGCATACATTTCGGGAGGCTTTATGTTGCCTCTCCCTCTGTCTCTCTCGTCCTCTGTGTATTTCTCTCTCTGCCTTTCCCCCTCTCTGTCTCTCACACTCGCATGACTTGCTGGCGAATGCATGGGTTGCATATTTTGCATAGTGTGTGTTTGCATGTTTGTGTGACTCCCTGCCCCTGTGGGACTAAGGACGATCAGTCTCCAGAGATGCACACCTGTTTATCCCAAAACAAAACCCTATTCTTTCCCCATTGGAATGGCTGAACAAACAAAAAGTAACTAATTTCCGGGTTTTAGGACTACAGGCTGGCGAGCTCTATATCATGAGATCCTTTGTGTTCCGGTCATTTTATGATATGAACAAAGGAATCTAGCCTGTGAGCATATTTCTGTCCTGCCCTTTGGGGCAGAACATGTACTTCCCATGGCTGTTTCATCGCAAAGTCCTGATCTTCTCAAAAAAATGTTTGCCGGGTTGGGTCCAGTCTAAGGGATGCTTGCACATCTCTGGGAGGAAGGACGTCAGTGTTGCACAGCACCTGGAACCTGGTTCCATCTGAGTGAAAGCTTCTTGGCCACAACAACACTAGGTTTCAGACAATTGAAGCTGTAGTGAATGAAAGCAGCCAAAAATAGACAAGACATTAAAACCTCTACCACTTCTCTCTCCCGGATCCGGGATCCTCCTCATCAAAAAAGCTGACTAGCATAGCCTAGCCTAACGGGACAGGGATATCATATAATATAATTTTCATGAAATCACAAGTCCAATACAGCAAATGAAAGATAAACATCTTGTGAATCCAGCCATCATTTCCGACTGTCAGATGACAGTCTCATAACATGTTATACAATACATTTATGTTTTGTTCGAAAATGTGCATATTTGAGGTATAAATCATAGTTTTACATTGCAGCTACCATCAAAAATAGCACCAAAGCAGCCAGAATAATTACAGAGAGCAACGTTGAAATACATTAAAATACTCATCATAAAACATTTATGAAAAATACATGGTGTACAGCAAATGAAAGATAAACATCTTGTGAATCCAGCCAATATTTCAGATTTTTTAAGTGTTTTACAGCGAAAACACAATATAGAATTATATTAGCTTACCACAATAGCCAAACACACAAACGCATTTATTCACCGCAAAGTAGCTTTCGCAAAAACCAGCAAAAATATAAAATAATCACTAACCTTTGGACACTTCATCAGATGACAGTCTTATAACATCAAGTTATACAATACATTTATGTTTTGTTCGAAAATGTGCATATTTAGAGCTGCAAATCGTGTTATACATTGTGAATACGTAGCAACATTTTCCCAGAATGTCCGGAGATATTTTGGACACTCACCTAATCTGACCAAAGAACTCATCATAAACTTTACATAAAAATACTTTTGTTGGCAAATGAAAGATACACTGGTTCTTAATGCAACCGCTGTGTTAGATTTTGAAAAATAACTTTACTACAACATACAAAATACATGATTGTGAGACAGCGTTCACATATTCTCCGCCCTGTTGGATTCTACATATTCCACAGAAATACGAAATAACATCATAAATGTTTTCTTACTTTTGCTGAGCTTCCATCAGAATGTTGTACAAGGAGTCCTTGGTCCAGAATAAATCGTTGTTTGGTTTTAGAATGTCCATTTTTCTGTCGAATTCGCGCCACAATGCTAGCCAAGGTTGCTCACATTCCCATCCTCTCTTGGCGCAAAGAACGGAAAACTCCAAAAGTCCCAATAAACGTTGAATAAACTGATAAAACTCGGTTGAAAAAACCTACTTTAATATGTATCAAATAAAATCAGAGCCGGAGATATACCGAACGCTTTTCAGAAGACAATGTCGAGGTCCTTCGCGCGCCTTGGAAAACTGACAAAATGGCTGACCTGTCACTCCAAAAGCTCTTGTTCGACCTCAGATCAAGCTAGACACCCCATTCCACCTTCCACTGCCTGTTGACATCTAGTGGAAGCGAGTGATGAAGTGCATGCATATCGATAAATATAAGGCATTGAATAGGCAGGCCCTGAAACAGAGCCTCGTTTTCAGATTTTTCACTTCTTATATGGAAGTTTGCTGCCAAATGAGTTCTGTTTTACTCACAGATATAATTCAAACAGTTTTAGAAATTGAGAGTGTTTTCTATCCAAAGTAATTATAATATGCATATTGTATGATCTAGAATAGAGTACGAGGCCGTTTAAATTGGGCACGATTCTTTCCAAAGTGAAAACAGCGCCCCGTATTGACAAGAAGTTAAAACCTTGCATTCAAGCAATATGCTAATAAAATACAAAGGCAAAATACCTGAAGTGCTGCTTGTTGAACCTTGATCATCTCCTTATATTGGTGGTGGAGAGCAGGTAATTTTTATGCTTAAAGACAAATTCCAGAAACAGAGGTCAAAACATTAATTAATTCATATCCTATATATTTTTACTGCCTGTTGACTGCTACAGCTGTACTAAAATACCCTTTACACACTCAACCTGCTTCCAGCCAAACAATGACAATGCAGACACTACAAGATAACCAACTTCATAATTACCAGCTGGATAAATTAGATGTAAATGGTATTCATCTAGCTAGCCAGCTAGTTGAACATGCAAAGAATGACCTGAAAATATATAATCCAATGTAGATAGCTAGCATTTTAGCTATCATTTCATCTAGCCAACTTAGCCTCTAATTCCTCCCAAACCCGGATCCGGGAGCACCCCCATCAGTAAAAAAGCTGACTAGCATAGCCTAGCATAGCGTCACAAGTAAATACTAGCATCTTAAATATCATTAAATCACAAGTCCAAGACACCAGATGAAAGATACCATCTTGTGAATCCAGCCATCATTTCTGATTTTTAAAATGTTTTACAGGGAAGACACAATATGTAAATCTATTAGCTAACCACGTTAGCAAAAGACACCACTTTTTTTACTCCACCATTTTTTTACTCCATCAGTAGCTATCACAAATTCGACCAAATAAAGATATAAATAGCCACTAACCAAGAAACAACTTCATCAGATGACAGTCTGATAACATATTTATTGTATAGCATATGTTTTGTTAGAAAAATTTGCATATTTCAGGTATAAATCATAGTTTACCATTGCAGCCACCATCACAACTCTCACCAAAGCAACTAGAATAACTACAGAGAGCAACGTGTATTACCTAATTACTCATCATAAAACATTTCTTAAAATACACAGCGTACAGCAATTGAAAGACACAGATCTTGTGAATCCAGACAATATTCAGATTTTCTAAGTGTTTTACAGCGAAAACACAATATAACGTTATATTAGCTTACCACAATAGCAAACATCACAACAGCATTGATTCAAGCCGAACATAGCGATAACGTATAAACCACCCAAATATATTAATTTTTTCACTAACCTTCTCAGAATTCTTCAGATGACAGTCCTATAACATCATATTACACAATGCATATAGAGTTTGTTCGAAAATGTGCATATTTAGCGGCACAAATCGTGGTTATACAATGTGATTAGTGGCCAAAACATCAGGCAATCTGTCCGGCGCCATCTTGGAGAGCACCTATTCTAATCGAAAACTATTCATAAACTTGACTAAAAAATACAAGTTGGACAGCAAATGAAAGATAAATTAGTTCTTAATGCAATCGCTGTGTTAGATTTTTTAAAATTAACGTTACTGCGCAATACAGCGTGCGCTAAAGCGAGACCGCACCATAATTCATGGCGGAATTATTATTTGACATTTGTCAACATAAGTACGAATTAACAGCATAAAGACTGCTTACTATTAGCTGAGCTTCCATCAGAATCTTGGGCAAGGTGTCCTTTCTCCAGAACAATCGTCTTTGGTTGAAAGATGTCCTCTTGTCCTGTCGAAATAGCCGCTAACGTTAGCCACCCACTGGAGAGGTGTCCAACTCGTGAAAGCGCATACACAAAGAAATCCAGGAAAATCGCAATAAACTGCTATAAACTGCTATAAGTCGGTTTAAATTAACTACCTTATGAAGTTTTTAAGACAAAAACAAATTAAATCAGAGCCGGAGATATAGAACTGCTAAACCGAAAGCTTTTGAAGAAGCCATGCCGATGTACTTCTTGCGTCAGGCGCCCGGTCGAAAAGGCCGGTACTTCCGTTCCAAGACGTTTTATACTCCCCCAGATGGTGCTATCCGCTCCATTCAAAGTCTCACCGCTTACTGACATCTAGAGGAAGGCGTAGCAGGCATTGTAGCCCCATAGCTTTTAAGGGAATTTATAAACCGACCCTGGAACAGAGACCTCAATTTCAGAAATCTCACTTCTTGACAGGAAGTGTGCTGTAGAATGAGTTCTGTTTCACTCAGAGAAATAATTCAAAYGGTTTTAGAAACTAGAGAGTGTTTTCTATCCAATAGTAATAATAATATGCATATTGTACGAGCAAGAATTGAGTACGAGGCAGTTTAATTTGGGAACGATAAATGTCCAAGTTGAAACAGCACCCCCTGTACCACCAAGAGGTTAGCAGGTGTCCCTATCATTCACACAGTGGCTATTTTTGGTAGCAAGTTAAGCATGACAAACTGACAAACATGACAAAGATTAGCATCATGTCATGCATGGCTTAGCACATCAGTAAATCAACAATAACAGCAGAATGCAATTGGCCAGGGCCCGTTTTCCCAAAAGCATCATAAAGGATTCTATGGTTCTAAGATTAATTTAACCTTAAAATACTTTTGGAATACTGGGCCCAGCTCAACTAGCTAGCTGGTATCTATTTGTCAGCCATTTTTTCTGTTAATGCAAGTTATTGCTAGTTTGACCACCAGAGGGCATCTTTAAGAAGCATTTGATAGTCTTCCATATTGCAGGCACGCGGAGACCGGGGTTCAATCCACCAACGGGGAGGAAGGAGTAGACTGTCCTTGACTGATTCCATGTGCGTTCTTTCATAGTTGTGATGTCTTCACTATTATTCTACAATGTAGAAAATAGCAAAAATATAGAAAAATCCTGGAATGAGTAGGTGTGTTCAAACTTTTGACTGGTACTTGCTTAATTCATTTGATAATATATATAATATATATATAWTCATTTAATATTATGGTGTTTCTATTCCATAAACAATGAAAAACCCTCTGGGTGTCCGTTAGGATGGAASAGAAAATATGGCTCTGTACAACGTGAGGCTCATAAATTCAGAGCGTTGTCAGATTGTCAGTTTGTAAATTCAGACTGTTTTGCTCTCGGAGCGCACACTGGACGTTCGGGCCAAGGAGTAGGGTTGATTTGAGCGTTCTGGCCTTACAACTGCAGTCAAGCACCCAAGCTAACGTTRACTGGCTTGCTAGCTACTTCTAGACACAAWTGAGACCACTGACCATTTTACTTGCCCTAGCAGAGCAGTTTTCGTGTTAACCAAAGCGTTGGAAACTTTTTAATTATGCTTTTTTTGCCGATGTTTACTGACACCGGCCATATTCAACGGGTGTTGAGGGCTCATAAATTTGTTATTCTGCCTCTCTCTGTCCCCATGGATGCTAGGGCACTGGATGGCTGCTCAATTGGAAGAGTCACCCATAGCACAGTGCCCGTTCAGATACGGGTTTCAGGAAACCACAGTGAGACCATACAATTCCTCCTCATCGATTCACCCCATGTTCCTGTTGTTCTGCGATTTTCTTGGCTCCAAAAACACAACCCTGTTATTGACTGGACCACGAGCTCCATCCTGCGTTGGAGCCCGTTTTGTTATTCCCATTGCCTTAAAGCGGCACAGCCGTCCACAAGATGTCCTCCTCGGGGTGTAAGCAAAGCCTCGGATGTCTCTGTCGTTCCCACTGAGTACCATGACCTCCTGGAGGTATTCAGTAAGGCACGTCCTACTTCTCTTCCCCCGCACCGTCCTTATGATTGTGACATYGATCTCCTCCCCGGTACCACACCACCTCGTGGTCGGCTATATTCTCTATCCGGCCCGGAGACCAAGGCCATTGAGGAGTACATTGAGGATTCTCTGGCTACTGGAGGCATACGTCCGCCCGTCTGCATCTCCTGCGGCACAGGGTTTTTCTTTGTGGAGAAGAAGGACAAGACCCTGCATCCGTGCATTGACTACCTGGGTCTTAATGTTATGGACATGCTAAATCGTTTTGTTTTCGTCTACCTTGACGACATCCTGTATTTTTTCCCGGTCTACCCAAGAATCCATTCTCCATGTCAGACAAGTCCTTCAGCACCTCCTAGAGAACCAGTTGTTTGTGAAACCCGAGAAGTGTGAGTTCCACCGCTCTTCAATCTCCTTTCTGGGATATGTCATCGCGGATGGAAATATCCAAATGGATCCTGAAAAGGTGAAAGCAGTGTTAGATTGGCCTCAACCTCAAGCAGTTACAATGTTTCCTGGGCTAACTTCTACTGTCGTTTCATTCGAGGCTACAGTACCCTGACGGCCCCCCTCTCTGCACTCACCTCTCCCAAAGTACCATTCACATGGTCTCCAGCTGTTGACAGAGCCTTTTTGGACCTGAAGCATCAGTTCACCACAGCACCCATCCTCCTCCATCCAGACCCGTTCCGTCAATTTGTGGTAGAGGTTGATGCTTCTGATGTTGGAGTGGGGGCCATCTTGTCCCAGCGATCTGCCCAGGACCAAAAGCTCCATCCCCGTGCCTTCCTGTCCCATCGTCTCAATCCTGCAGAAAGGAACTACGATGTAGGCAATCGAGAACTTCTGGCGGTCAAGATGGAGCTGGAAGACTGGATTCACTGGCTGGAAGGAGSAGAACAGCCATTTTTGGTTGGGACCGACCATAAAAATGTGGAATATCTCCATACAGCCAAGCCCCTTAAAACTTCTTGTCAATAGGGGGGCGCTATTTTCACTTTGGAAAAAATCGTGCCCAATTTAAACGGCCTCGTACTCTATTCTAGATCATACAATATGCATATTATTATTACTATTGGATAGAAAACAATCTCAAGTTTCTAAAACTGTTTGAATTATATCTGTGAGTAAAACAGAACTCATTTGGCAGAAAACTTCCAGACAGGACAAAATTCTGAAAATGGGGCTCTGTTTCAGGGCCTGCCTATTCAATTGCCTTATATTTATCGATATGCATGCACTTCATACGCCTTCCACTAGATGTCAACAGGCAGTGGAAGGTGGAATGGGGTGTCTAGCTTGATCTTGTCAGGTTTTGGCTAAGACTGTTCGGGTTTTGGTCACTAGATGTCCCCATTGTACCTTTTTTGTACCTTTTGTTTTTCTTGCTCTAATTATTGTTTGCACCTGTAGGTCATTCCCTTGTTAGTATTTAAACCCTGTGT
>NC_036857.1:11268733-11273578 GCF_002910315.2 Salvelinus sp. IW2-2015 | reverse complement strand
CATTTAAAAAATTGGAAATGATGGCTGGATTCACAAGATGTTTATCTTTCATTTGCTGTATTGGACTTGTGATTTCATGAAAATTATATTATATGATATCCCTGTCCCGTTAGGCTAGGCTATGCTAGTCAGCTTTTTTGATGAGGATGCTCCCGGATCCGGGATGGGTACTCCGGTGGACTTGCCTTCACCATTTCYTACCGCCCAGGGTCCAAAGAATGTGAAGCCTGACACCCTCTCCCGCCTATACAGTTCCTCTGCCACACCCTCGGTCTCCGAAACCATTCTCCCTACCTCCTGCCTTGCGGCTTCAGTGGATTGGGAAATTGAAACCTTGGTTCGCAAGGCACAACGTTCCCAGCCTGAACCTGAAGGGGGCCCGGCTAACCGGTTGTTTGTCCCAAACTCAGTCCGGTCCCGGGTCCTGGAATGGGCTCATTCCTCCAGGCTGACCTGTCATCCAGGTTCCCGTTGAAACCTAGCCTTCCTGCGACAATGTTTCTGRTGGCCCACAATGGTTCCTGACGTCTCTGCCTTCGTCGCCGCGTTTACTGTGTGTGCTCAGAACAAGACTCCATGGCAAGCTCCTTCTGGCCTCCTTCAGCCACTACCTGTCCCTCATCGTCACTGGTCACTTTGTCACTGGGCTCCCTCCGTCTGATGGCAATACTGTCATTCTGACGGTAGTGGATCGGTTCTCCAAGGCCGCCCATTTCATCCCTCTCCCCAAACTACCCTCTGCCAAGGAGACGGCCCAGCTCATAGGACAGCACCTCTTCCGGATCCATGGACTCCCGGTGGACATTGTCTCCGGCCGGGGTCCTCAGTTCTGGCCTCAGTTCTRGAAGGTGTTCTGCACTCTTATTGGGTCGTCTGCAGYCTATCCTCCGGATTCCACCCCCAATCCAATGGCCAGTAGGAGCGAGCTAACCAGGACMTGGAAACCACCCTAAGATGCCTGGTCTTAACCAATCCCACTACCTGGAGCCGACAACTGGTCTGGGTGGAGTATGCCTGTAACACCCTTCCATGTTCAGCCACGGGACTCTCCCCTTTTGAGTGCTCCATGGGGTATCAGCCTCCGCTTTTCCCAGAACAAGAGCAGGAAGTCAACGTACCCTCGGCCCAGATGTTCGTCCGCCGCTGTCAACGTACCTGGAGAAGAGCTTGGGCGGCACTTCTCAAAACCAACTCTAGGTATCGTCAACAAGCGGMTCGCCGTTGGACTCCAGCTCCCCACTACCGAATTGGGCAGAGGGTATGGCTTTCCACATGGGACCTGCCCCTTCGGGTGGAGTCCCGCAAACTGTCACCCCGTTTCATTGGTCCTTTTCCCATATTTTAGAGTCCTTGGTCCACTGCTGTCCGTCTCTTGTTACCCCATACCCTCCGTATTCACCCTACTCTCCATGTCTTGGATTAAGCCCGTGTCTCGGATTAAGCCCGTGTCTCACAGCTCTTTGTCTTCTGTCTCCAGGCCCACCCCTCCTCCCCGTGTCATTGATGACCAGCCGGCATACACGGTAAAACGCCTCCTGTGGGCGTGCTGGCAGGATATGGCAGCACCTTCGGTTGAAACAAGTACTTTTTTTCATTTCACTTCACCAATTTGGACTATTTTGTGTATGTCCATTACATGAAATTCAAATAAAAATCCATTTAAATTACAGGTTGTAATGCAACAAAATAGGAAAAAAGCCAAGGGGGAAGAATACTTTTGCAAGGTACTGTACATGCAGACGCCATCATTCAAAGAATGGAGTTTGATACACCTGGTATTGGATATGACTGAAAAAAGAATGTCTCAGAGATTCATACCTGAACCGTACCTTATTTGCCAAGGAAAAGTACATGATCAGTGAATATATTTAATGTACAGGCTACAATGTGGGGATCTCATGCGTGGTAATAACTACAGTACATGTATATAGGACTTGCATTCTTAGCACAATAAATTATTAAATTCTACTCTATCCATAGGCTTCATTAATGCCATTCAGACTTGAAGTTGATACAACAACTATGATAGCTGAGGTTCATAAATTGGTATCAATATTAGTTCAGAACCTAACATTTTAGGGTCCATAGTTAGCCTCTCTGGGAWATGTGGGACGCTAAAATGCAGAGCGCCAAATTCAAATAAATTACTATAAAAATTWAACTTTCATGAAATCACACATTCAATATACCAAATTAAAGCTACACTTGTTGTGAATCCAGCCAACGTGTCAGATTTAAAAAATCCTTTACGGCGAAAGCAAACAATGCTATTATCTGAGGATAGCACCCCAGCAAACAATCACATACCATCATATTTCAACCCTCACGGTGCGACACAAAACGCAGAAATAAAGATATAATTCATGCCTTACCTTTGACGAACTTCTTCTGTTGGCACTCCAAAATGTCCCATAAACATCACAAATGGGCCTTTTGTTTCGATTAATTCCGTCGATATATATCCAAAATGTCCATTTATTTGGCGCGTTTGATCCAGAAAAACACCGGTTCCAACTTGCACAACGTGACTACAAAATATCTCAAAAGTTACCTGTAAGCTTTGTCCAAACATTTCAAACTACTTTTGTAATACAACTTTAGGTATTTTTTTTACGTAAATAATTGATCAAATTGAAGACGGGATGATCTGTGTTCAATACCGGAGGAAAACAATGTGTAGCATGCTTTCTTGTCACGAGCATCTAACAAACAGTACACTTCACTCGAGCCTCATTCTGAGCATGGCTACTTCTTCATTTCTCAAATGAAAAACCTCAACCAATTTCTAAAGACTGTTGACATCCAGTGGAAGCGATAGGAACTGCAAGAAGGTCCCTTAGAAATCTGGATTCCCAATGAAAGAGAGTGACCTCAAAAAAGAAAAATCTGAATGGTTTGTCCTCTGGGTTTTGCCTGCCAAATAAGTTATGTTATAGTCACATACATGATTCAAACAGTTTTAGAAACTTCAGAGTGTTTTCTATCTAATAATAATAATACGCATATATTGGCATCTGGGACTGAGTAGGAAGCAGTTTACTCTGGGCACACTTTTCATACAAACGTGAAAATGCTGCCCCCTATCCATAAGAAGCTAAAGCATTTACTGCAAATTGAATGTACAATTGTGTAAGCTTGCCTTGCCGTGCAATGTAGCTGAAGTAACATAGCTAGTTAGCTAGCTAGATTCTTTACAGCCACTGTTTCCCAAGATGACAGCATGGTTTGCTGGTTTTCTCAGGAGTCCCTAAAACATTAAAAAACACGAATTACAATGTCATACTGTACTCATGTCATAACACCAGCTGTCTAATGTTAGCTAGTCAGTTAACTTGCTAAATCGCGATTTTAGTCAATTAACTTTATGACAAAAAAAATATGCACAATCGTTTGTCTCTACATTAACTAACATATTCCTCTCAATTGTACATTTTTAACATGATTCCATATGTGTTTTTTCATAGTTTTGAAGTCTTCACTATTATTCTACAATGTAGAAAATAGTCTAAATAAATAAAAACCCAAATTGATCAGAAATACAGTGTAGACATTGTTAATGTTGTAAAGGACTTTTGTAGCTGGAAACGGCTGATTTTTAATGGAATATCTACATAGGCGTACAGAGGCCCATTTTCAGCAACYATCATTCCTGTGTTCCAATGGCACGTTGTGTTAGCTAATCCAAGTTTATTATTTTAAAAGGCTAATTGATCATTAAAAAAACCTTTTGTAATTATGTTAGCACAGCTGAAAACTGTTCACCTGATTAAAGAAGCAATAAAACTGGCCTTCTTTTAGACTAGTTGAGTATCGGGAGCATCAGCATTTGTGGGTTCGATTACAGGCTCAAAATGGCCAGAAACAAATAACTTTCTTCTGAAACTTGTTAGTCTATTTTTGTTCTGAGAAATTTAGGCTATTCCATTCGAGAAATTGCCAAGAAACTGAAGATATCGTACAACGCTGTGTCCTACTACCTTCACAGAACAGCGCAAACTGTCTCTAACCAGAATAGAAAGAGGAGCGGGAGGCCCCGGTGCACAACTGAGCAAGAGGACAAGTGCATTAGAGTGTCTAGTTGGAGAAACAGACGCCTCACAAGTCCTCAACTGGCAGCTTCATTAAATAGTACCCGCAAAACACCAGCCTCAATGTCAACAGTGAAGAGGCGACTCCGGGATGCTGGCCTTCTAGGCAGAGTTGCAAAGAAAAAGCCATATCTCAAACTGCCCAATAAAAATAAAAGATTAAGATGGGCAAAAGAACAGACACTGGACAGAGGAAGATTGGAAAAAAGTGTTATGGACAGACTGATCTAAGTTTGAGGTGTTCGGATCATAAAGAAGAACATTCGTGAGACGCAGAAAAAATGAAAAGATGCTGGAGGCGTGCTTGACGCCATCTGTCAAGCATGGTGGAGGCAATGTGATGGTCTGGGGGTGCTTTGGTGGTGGTAAAGTGGGAGATTTGTACAGGGTGAAAGGGATCTACAGCCAACGGTAGAGCGCAGGAGAGAGCCGATGTGCCTAAACTTGTGGTTCCTTCTCACCAAGCTGCTTGCTATTGTCCTGTAGCCATCCAGCCTTGTGCAGGTCTACAATTTTATCCCTGATGTCCTTACACAGCTCTCTGGTCTTGGCCATTTGTGGAGAGGTTGGAATCTGTTTGATTGAGTGTGTGGACAGGTGGTCTTTTATACAGGTAACGAGTTTCAAACAGGCTCCATGATGAGCAGGTATATACGAGGGTTGAAATGAGTGGAGAACAGGAGGGCTTCTATAAAGAAAAACTAACAGGTCTGTGAGAGACCGGAATTCTACTGGTTGGTAGGCCAACAGCACTGCT
>NC_036857.1:11245673-11263329 GCF_002910315.2 Salvelinus sp. IW2-2015 | reverse complement strand
TCAAATACTTATGTCATGCAATAAAATGCAAATTAATTATTTAAAAATCATACAATGTGATTTTCTGGATTTTTGTTTTAGATTCCGTCTCTCACAGTTGAAGTGTACCTATGATAAAAATTACAGACCTCTACATGCTTTGTAAGTAGGAAAACCTGCAAAATCGGCAGTGTATCAAATACTTGTTCTCCCC
Organism: Salvelinus sp. IW2-2015; assembly: GCF_002910315.2. NCBI lineage: Eukaryota > Metazoa > Chordata > Actinopteri > Salmoniformes > Salmonidae > Salvelinus > Salvelinus sp. IW2-2015. Next base: position 11,263,136 of record NC_036857.1, on the reverse strand, counting down.
ACTGTATATATGGAATGTATAGACATTATGGGCAGTATGTGGATAGAATATGTAGTATATCTGAAGAATATGTAGGATAGAATAGTACTGTATATGTACAGCAATAGTGAAATAAGATGGCCTTGACTAGAGTATAGTATACATACGGAATTGTGAAAACAGTATGTAAACATTATTAAAGTGAGCAGTGTTACATTATTAAATTACAACCAGCCATGACACAGCTTTCCAGGAATTGGTATTGTCACATAGCAGAAGCTGACTGATTGACTCATACAAAAGAGACTGTAAATCAGAGAGATTGGGTAGAAACTAGGGGAGCACTAACCCAGAGGTTACAGCATCACCTGTCTACATTACTATGCAACTGTTTAAACCCTCAACTAACCTACTCCTGCCTGCATGGCCAGTCAGTGACCATTATTAATCTGACTATTTTCCTGACTGGCTGAGTTTGCGCTCAAGTGGAGAATGGGTCTATCCCCCCTGCATCACACACCTTGGGGTTGTTTTGTAAATGGACTGGGACAGGCACTTGGGAGGGAGGGGGAGTGGTGCCGTGCTCCGAGGTGTTTCCTCATGATAATCTGTGCTCTGTGGAGCTCTGCTCAGCCCTGTGTGCTGACTGCTAATGCATGACTAACAGGACAGCATGCTAAAAGCCACAGAGGGGCTGGCTGTCTTGGCATAAACGTCTGAGGTAATATACACTGAGTATACAAAACATTAAGAACACCTGCTCTTTCCATGACATAGACTGACTAGGTGAAAGCTATAATCCCATATTGATGTCACTTGTTAAATCCACTTAAATCAGTGTAGATGAAAGGGAGGAGACAGGTTAAAGAGGGATTTTCAAGCCTTGAGACAATTGAGACATGGATTGTGTATGTGTGCCATTGAGAGGGTGAATGGGCAAGACAAAAGTTTGAAGTGCCTTTGAATGGGGTATGGTAGTAKGTGCCAGGTGCACTGAGTTGTGTAAGGAACTRCAACGCTGCTGGGTTTTCACACTCTACAGTTTCCCATGTGTATCAAGAATGGTCCACCACCCAAAGGACATCCAGCCAACTTGAGAAAACTGTGGCAAGCATTGGTGTCACGCCCTGGCCTTAGTATTCTTTGTTTTCTTAATTATTTTGGTTAGGTCAGGGTGTGACATGGGGAATGTATGTGGTTTTTGTAGTGTCTAGGGTGGTTGTAAGGTTTAGGGGGTTTATTAGAGTAGTTGGGTTTATGTTTAGTATAGTAGTCTAGCTGTGTCTATGGTTGAGTGTAGGTATCTAGGAAAGTCTATGGTTGCCTGAATTGGGTCTCAATTAGAGACAGCTGGTTATTGTTGTCTCTGATTGGGAGCCATATTTAAGGCAACCATAGGCTTTAGCTGTTTGTGGGGAATTGTCTATGTTGAACGTTTGTAGCCTGTGTGTGTGCACTACGTTTATAGCTTCACGGTCGTTTGTTAGTTTGTATATAGTGTTCGTTTTGTGTTTTCTCTCTCTTCTAAATAAAAGAAGATGGCTTATTTTCCACATGCTGCGTTTTGGTCCGTCTCTCCTCCACACGATCGTGACAATTGGAGTCAAAGTTGTCCTCCTTGAGTCCATGCCCTGACAAATCGAGGGGTGTACTCACAATATACCACACATGCTAACGCTGAACTTAATAGATAATAAATGCCAAATAATATAAGAACAAATAAGTTGTGAAAAAATTTGAAAAAAGTTTCTGAAATCTGAAAAGTAAAAACTGTCCTGTTCATAATACATTTTGGTTCAGAAAGTAGCTCAATTTACACACACCTGCTGTATGTCATTCCTGTGCCAGTCATTTGTGCAGGAGCATGCTTCTGATGTAGCCCAATAATTCAATATTTACATCTMTTTTCTGTTAAATACGCTACTGGTTAAGGGAAAGTTAGTAGGGGATATATTGCAATCAGTGAGGACAGTGTAGTCAAAACTGTTTTTTGAACCATCATCTTTGAAATGCAAGAGAAAGGCCATCATGTATTATTCCAGCCCAGGCGCAATTTAGATTTTGGCCACTAGATGGCAGCAGTGTATGTGCAAAGGTTTAGACTGATCCAATGAACCATTGCATATCTGTTCAAAATGTTATGTCAAGACTGATCAAATGTCCCTAATTGGTTTATTAAAAAAACTTTTTTATATTCAAATGTAGGTACTGTCTTCTACAGTTTGACCCCACTGCTGTCTCTGGCAGCAGTGGAGTCAAGGAAGCCCCAGGTTTACCTTTGCTGCAGAGGATACGTTCAGAGTTACCAGCCTCAGAAATTGCAGCTCAAATAAATGCTTCACAGAGTTCAAGTGACAGACACATCTCAACATCAACTGTGCAGAGGAGACTGCGCGAGTCAGGCCTTCATGGTCGAATTGAAGCAAAGCAACCACTACTAAAGGACACCAATTATAAGAGACTTGCTTGGTCCAAGAAACGCGAGCAATGGACATTAGACTGGTGGAAATCTGTAATTTGGTCTGATGAGTCCAAATTTGAGATTTTTTGGTTTTTGTGAGACGCAGAGTAGGTGAACGGATGATCTCCGCATGTGTGGTTTCAACTGTGAAGGATGTAGGAGGAGGTGTGATGGTGTGGGGGTGCTTTGCTGGTGACACTGTCTGTGATTTATTTAAAATTAGGCCCTTTTTTCTCCACTTCCTGTCCGAATGACGTGCCCAAAATAAACTGCATGTAGCTCAGGCCCTGACGCCAGGATATGCATATAATTGGTAGCATTGGAAAAGAAACACTTTGAAGTTTGTAGAAATGTTAAAATAATGTAAGAGAATATAGCACAATATATATTGTAGGATAAAATTCAAAGAAAAACCAACCCAAAATGTTTTTCTTTTGAAAGACCATCCTCTTAGAAATTCAAGAGAAAGGTCATATTGCGAATTAGCTCCCTGTATTCAATTCCCATGGCTTCCACAGGGTGTCAGCAGTCTATGTTCAAGGTTTCAGGCTTGTAACTTCAAAAACGAATAAGAAATAACAGTTTTAGTAGAGGGAACTCTATTGGAAATTCGTGTTTGTGCGCGCCATGAAGACATTACGCACCTGCTAAAATCGGGCGCGCCTTGGAAAACTGACAAAATGGCTGACCTGTCACTCCAAAAGCTCTTGTTCGACCTCAGATCAAGCTAGACACCCCCTTCCACCTTCCACTGCCTGTTGACATCTAGTGGAAGGCGTATGAAGTGCATGCATATCGATAAATATAAGGCAATTGAATAGGCAGGCCCTGAAACAGAGCCTCGTTTTCAGATTTTTCACTTCCTGTATGGAAGTTTGCTGCAAAATGAGTTCTGTTTTACTCACAGATTTTAGAAACTTGAGAGTGTTTTCTATCCAATAGTAATAATAATATGCATATTGTATGATCTAGAATAGAGTACGAGGCCGTTTAAATTGGGCACGATTTTTTCCAAAGTGAAAACAGCGCCCCCTATTGACAAGAAGTTAACAAGAATTTAAGCCTTCAGCCAATATAAGACACTTACATGTACATAAATGTTTAAAATCCACAATATTTATGATTATTTATTGATATAATGATTATTATTATTTAGCTACCACATCATTCTGCAGCGATACGCCATCCCATCTGGTTTGCTCTTAGTGGGACTATCATCTGTTTTCAACAGGACGATGACCCAACACACCTCCAAGCTCTGTAAGGGCTAAATTTTGACCAAGAAGGAGAGTGATGGAGTGTTGCATCAGATGACCTGGGCTCCACAATCACCCGACCTCAACCCAATTGAGATGGTTTGGGATGAGTTGGACAGCAAAGTGAAGGAAAAGCAGCCAGCAAATGCTCAGCATATGTGGGACCTCCTTCAAGACTGTTGGAAAAGCATTCCAGGTGAAGCTGGTTGAGAGAATGCCAAGAGTGTGCAAAGCTGTCATAAAGGCAAAGGGTGGCTACTTTAAAGAATCTATAATCTAAAATATATTTTGATTTGTTCAGTACTTTTTTGGTTGCTACGTGATTCCATAGGTGTTATTTCATAGCTTTGATGTCTTCACTATTATTCCGCAATGTAGAAAATAGTAAAATTAAAGAGATACACTTGATAGTGTAGGTGTGTCCAAACTTTTGACTGGTACTATTTATATATATATATATATATATATATATATACAGTATATACACAGTGCCCTCGGAAAGTATTCGGACCCCTTGATTTTTCCCATGTTTTGTTAGGTTACAGCCTTATTTWAAAAAAATCCCTCATCAATCAACACACAATACCACATAATGACAAAGCAAAAACAGTTTWWAWTTTTTTKKGGGGCTAATTTATTACAAATAACAATCTGAAATATCACATTTACGTAAGTATTCAGATCCTTTAATCAGTACTTTGTTGAAGCCTCAGTTTTTCCCATTCTTCCCTGCCGATCCTCTCAAGCTCTGTCAGGTTGGATGAGCGTTGCTGCAAAGCTGTTTTCAGGGCTCTCCAAAGATGTTTGATCGGGTTCAAATCCGGCCTCTGGCTGGGCCACTCAAGGACATTCAGAGACATTTCCCGAAGCCACTCCTGCGTTGGTTTGGCTGTGTGCTTAGGGTCGTTGTCCTTTTGGAAGGTGAACCTTCGCCCAGGTCTGAGGTTCTAAGCGCCCTGGAGCAGGTTTTTATCAAGGATCTCTCCATACTTTGCTCCTTTTATCTTTGCCTCGATTCTGACTTGTCTCCCAGTCCCTGACACTGAAAAACATCCCCACAGCATGATTCTGACACCGCAATGCTTCACCGTAGGGATGATTCCAGGTTTCCTCCAGTAATATTTATATATTTCTCTATACTTTTACTTTTAAATTTGTGTGTATTGTTGTGTATTGTTAGATATTTATGCACTGTTGCATCTTGGAATACAAGCATTTTGCTACACCCACAATAACATCTGCTAAATATGTGTATGCAACCAATAAAATGTGATTTGATTTACATCTATTTTTGCTACCTTTGTTTCTGTTTCTGTTTATTTTGACTCCTAAACAAATTCTGTTGGGTATAAAAAGCACAATAATCAGACCTGGAGCATCCTCTCCCATCCAGTAATGAGATGATGATGTAAGCAGGGGAATGTAGTAAAATACACATGGAATAAGAAATATAGCTGCAAGGAGCAATGAACGGGGTTCACAGGATGACAGAAAGGACACAAGATTAGTTGTATAACAAAGCAACCACTCTATCATGTAGGAACTAAATTCCTTTATGAGCAATCATGAGGCTAAATACAAAATCTGGAATGAATCTGACTTATGGTTCATAAATAGAAGATGATGTTGGACATGATCATTTCATATGCAAAGAACGAGTTGTTAATAATAGTTTTCTTGTTTTTTGAGATAGGACTACCACATTTAGCATGGTTAATCTTAGGGACGTCCTTGATAGCCATGACAAGTTGATAGGCCACGGTGGAGTGGATTTTCAGTTTAAATGGACATGTAAAGTCAGATTTTGGATTTGTCAATAACTCAGCCATCTTTTGATCAGTTTCTAAATGTAGTGAACCCCTAATAATGAGGATCACACACCTCTCAAATCACAACACTCTTAGAAAAAAAGCTGTTATCTGGAATCTAAAAGGGTTCTTGGGCTTTCCACGTAGGAGAACCCTTTTAGGTTGTAGGTAGAACCCTTTTGGATCAAAGTATAATAGTTTTGGGTTCCATGTAGAACCCTTTGCACAGAGGGTTCTACATGGAACCCTAAAAAGGTTTTACCTAGAACCAAAAAGGGCTTGCATGTGGGGGCAGCCATAGAACCATTTTGGAACCCTATTTTCTAGGAGTGTAGCTGCAGCCTTGCAACACACAATTCATACAGGAAATGACGTCATCAAAATAGGATTGACAGATATTTGAACACATTTTCCTAACTGGGAACGAACAAGAATGAACGGAAGAACATAATAGAATTAGAATCTCAGGAGTTTAAATTAAATGGCCCGGCTCACTGTAACCATTACATTGTGTCTGTTGCAACTTAACAGTGTTCATTGAATTAAAGGCTGTTCCACAACAATGTACAGCAGAACCTTCCTTCCTTCCTTCCTTCCTTCCTTCCTTCCTTCCTTCCTTCCTTCCTTCCTTCCTTCCTTCCTTCCTTCCTTCCTTCCTTCCTTCCTTCCTCCCTCCAGCAGTGTTGCACTGCAGTGTAGTGGTGTAAGGAAGGGCCCATGGAGACTGGGATGGTAATTTCTTAATGCAGTAGTTAATGTATAATGAGACTAGCGCTTTAGTTTCACAGCCCTTTGTGGTGCTGTACAACTGCTAATACTGCAGCAGTACCAGGCCCTCCTATTCTCCAGACACTCTGTTATATATTTTTTATTTCATGTATGAATTAAGAGCAGGCAAAACACACGTTTTCCCCCACATAGTATGTGTTTTGAGGAATTGGAGTTTGAGTGTAAATTTGTTCCAGTATCTTTCTGCATGGGTTTGTATTTCCTTGTACAGTATGTGATATTTCACATTCACGCATTAGATGCTCCAGGCCATTTGTCCTTCTTGTATATGTCAGAATGACACAACTACCCACATGTAGCTAATACCGCACATGCAAAAAAAAAATATTTGGCAGACACTCTAATCCAAAGCAACATGCAGTACTGATTGCATACATGTTTGTACTTTTTCAATCTGGCCCACTGTGGGAATTGGCATTTGGCAACATTTGGCATTTAAAACCCCATGCTCTACCAACAGAGCTACTCCGGACCTACAAATGCATACACACCGAGTTTCATTACAGCGTTACAATTATACCCAGCAGTGTTTTTCAGCGAGTGTAAATAATCGTGACAAATGATTACACAACACTTCAGATGTCCTGAGGTGAGGGTTAGCTTGATTCAATTCATACCCCATTTATACATAAATGTGATTCTTGCTTCCTGTCTGTCGGCTCTCTCGCTGCTGTAGGAGATTGAGCATACCTACTAATGACACACTTGTCACAAGCTATACCTTCATCAATCTATTTCTACACAGGTTTCGGTGTTGTTTATATCATTGACAGAGCACAGATTCATAGCAACATTGACATGAGCAATATATATATATATACAGTTGAAGTCGGAAGTTTACATACACCTTAGCCAAATACATTTAAACTCAGTTTTTCACAATTCCTGACATTTTATCCAAGTAGAAATTCCCTGTCTTTAGGTCAGTTAGGATCACCACTTTTATTTTAAGAATGTGAAATGTCAGAATATAGTAAAGAGAATGATTTATTCCAGATTTTATTTATTTCATCACATTCCCAGTGGGTCAGAAGTTTACATACATTCAATTAGTATTTGGTAGCATTGCCTTTAAATTCTTTAACTTGGGTCAAATGTTTTGGGTAGCCTTCCACAAGCTTCCCACAATAAGTTGGGTGAATTTTGTCCCATTCCTCCTGACAGAGCTGGTGTCAGGTTTGTAGGCCTCCTTGATCGCACACGCATCTTCAGTTCTGCCACAAAATCTTCTATTGGATTGAGGTCAGGGCTTTGTTATGACCACTCCAACACCTTGGCTTTGTTGTCCTTAAGCCATTTTGCCACAACTTTGGAAGTATGCTTCGGGTCATTGTCCATTTGGGAGACCATTTGCGACCAAGCTTTAACTTCCTGACTGATGTCTTGAGATGTTGCTTCAATATATCCACATCATTTTCCTTTTTCATGATGACATCTATTTTGTGAAGTGCACCAGTCCCCCCTGCAGCAAAGCACAACCACAGATAAGATGCTACCACCCCGTGCTTCACAGTTGCGATGGTGTTCTTCGGCTTGCAAGCCTCCCCTTTTTCTCCAAACATAACGATGGTCATTATGGCAAACAGTTCTATTTTTGTTTCATCAGACAAGAGTCCATTTCTCCAAAAAGTACAATCTTTGTCCCATTTTGCTTTGTTCAAAACCGTAGTCTGGCTTTTTTATGGCGGTTTTGGTGCAGTGGCTTCTTCCTTGTTGAGCGGCCTTTCAGGTGATGTCGATATAGGACTCGTTTTACTGTGGATATAGATACTTTTGTACCTGTTTCCTCCAGCATCTTCACAWGGTCCTTTGCTGTTGTTCTGGGATTGATTTGCACTTTTCGCACCAAAGTACGTTCATCTCTAGGAGACAGAACGCGTCTCCTTCCTGAGCGGTATGACGGCTCTGTGGTCCCTTGGTATTTATACTTGCGGACTATTGTTTGTACAGATGAATGTGGTACCTTCAGCTGTTTGGAAATTGTTCCCAAGGATGAACCAGACTTGTGGAGGTCTACAATTTTTTGTCTTGGCTGATTTCTTTTGATTTTCCCATGATGTCAAGCAAAGAGGCACTGAGTTTGAAGGTAGGCCTTGAAATACATCCACAGGTACACCTCCAATTGACTCAAATGATGTCCCTCTTTGCCATGATGTCCCTCTTTGCCATGAACTGAATCCCCCCCAAAAATTCCACTGCATTTCAGCCCTGCCACAAAAGGACCAGCTGACAKAATGTCAGTGATTCTCTCGTTAACACAGGTGTGAGTGTTGACGAGGACAAGGCTGGAGATCACTCTGTCATGCTGATTGAGTTTGAATAACAGACTGGAAGCTTCAAAAGGAGGGTGGTGCTTKGAATCGTTGTTCTTCCTCTGTCAACCATGATTACCTGCAAGGAAACACGTCCCGTCATCATTGCTTTGCACAAAAAGGGCTTCATAGGCAAGGATACTGCTGCCAGTAAGATTGCACCTTATCGGATCATCAAGAACTTCAATGAGCGCACTTCAATTGTTGTGAAGAAGGCTTCAGGGTGCCCAAGAAAGTCCAGCAAGTGCCAGGACCGTCTCCTAAAGTTGATTCAGCTGCGGGATCGGGGCACCACCAGTACAGAGCTTGCTCATGAATGGCAGCAGGCAGGTGTGAGTGCATCTGCACGCACAGTGAGGCGAAGACTTTTGGAGGATGGCCTGGTGTCAAGAAGGGCAGCAAAGAAGCCACTTCTCTCCAGGAAAAACATCAGGGACAGACTGATATTCTGCAAAGGTACAGGGATTGGACTGCTGAGGACTGGGGTAAAGTAATTTTCTCTGATGAATCGCCTTTCCGATTGTTTGGGGCATCCGGAAAAAAGCTTGTCCGGAGAAGACAAGGTGAGCGCTACCATCAGTCCTGTGTCATGCCAATAGTAAAGCATCCTGAGACCATTCATGTGTGGGGTTGCTTCTCAGCCAAGGGAGTGGGCTCACTCACAATTTTGCCTAAGAACACAGCCATGAATAAAGAATGGTACCAAGACATCCTCCGAGAGCAACTTCTCCCAACCACCCAGGAACAGTTTGGTGACGAACAATGCCTTTTCCAGCATGATGGAGCACCTTGCCATAAGGAGCACCTTGCCACCTTGCCAGGAAAAAGTGATAACGAAGTGGCTCGGGGAACAAAACATCGATATTTTGGGTCCATGGCCAGGAAACTCCCCAGACCTTAATCCCATTGAGAACTTGTGGTCAATCCTCAAGAGGCGGGTGGACAAACAAAAACCCACAAATTTTGACAACTCCATTGATTATGCATGAATGGGCTTCCATCAGTCAGGATGTGGCCCAGAAGTTAATTGACAGCATGCCAGGGCGGATTGCAGAGATCTTGAAAAAGAAGGGTCAACACTGAAAATATTGACTCTTTGCATCAACTTCATGTAATTGTCAATAAAAGCCTTTGACACTCATAAAATGCTTGTAATTATACTTCAGTATTCCATAGTAACATCTGACAAAAATATCTAAAGACACTGAAGCAGCAAACTTTGTGGAAATTAATATTTTTGTCATTCTCAAAACTTTTGGCCACGACTGTATATGTATATATATATATGCACACAGTACCATTCAAAAGTTTGGACACACCTACTCATTCAAGGGTTTTTCTTTCTTTTTTCTGCATTGTAGAATAATAGTGAAGAAATCAAAGCTATGAAATAACACACATGGAATCATGTAGTAACTAAAAAAGTGTTAAACAAATCAAAATATATTTTAGATTTTATATTCTTCAAAGTAGCCATCCTTTGCTTTGATGACAGCTTTGCACACTCTTGGCATTCCCTTAACCAGCTTCATGTGGTAGTCACCTGGAATGCATTTCAATTAACAGGTGTGCCTTGTTAAAAGTACATTTGTGGAATTTCTTTCCTTCTTAATGTATTTGAGCCAATCAGTTGTGTTGTGACAAGGTAAAAGACTTTTGGTAAAAGTCCATATTATGGCAAGAACAGCTCAAATAAGCAAAGAGAAACGACAGTCCATAATTTCTTTAAGACATCAAGATCAGTGAATACGGAACATTTCAAGAACTTTGAAAGTTTCTTCAAGTGCAGTCGCAAAAACCGCCAAGCGCTATGATGAAAATGGCTCTCATGAGGACCGCYACTGGAAAGGAAGACCCAGAGTTACCTCTGCTGCAGAGGATAAGTTCATTAGAGTTATCAGCCTCAGAAATTGACAATTAACTGCACCTCAGATTGCAGCCCCAATAAATGCGTCTCATTGTAGTGTTGAGATTTCCCTTCACTGGAACTAAGGGGCCTAGCCCGAACCATGAAAAACAGCCCCCAGACCAATTTTTCCTCCACCAAATAGTTTGCACTATGCATTGGTGCAGGTAGCATCTGTCGGACTGCTGGATTTTGAAGCATGATTCATCGCTCCAGAGAACGCGTTTCCACTGCTCCAGAGTCCAATGGCAGCGAGCTTTACACCACTACAGCCGACGCTTGGCATTGCACATGGTGATCTTAGGCTTGTGTGCSGCTTTTCGGCCAAGGAAATCCATTTCATGAAGCACAGGACGAACAGTTCTTATGCTGATGTTGTTTCCAGAGTCAGTTTGGAACTCGGTAGTGAGGGTTGCAACCGAGGACAGACGATTTTTACACGCTATGCGCTTCAGCACTCTGCACTCACCTTCTGTGAGTTTGTGTGGCCTACCACTCCACGGCTGAGCCATTATTGGTCCTAGACGTTTCCACAATAACAGCACTTACAGTTGACCGGGGCAGCTCTAGCAGGGCATACAATAGATGAACTGACTTGTTGGAATGGTAACATCCAATGACGGTGCCACGTTGAAAGTCACTGAGCACTTCAGTATGGTCATTCTACTGCCAATGTTTGTCTATAGAGATTGCATGGTTGTATGCTCGATTTTATACACCTGCAACGGGTGTGGCTGAAATAGCCTAATGCTTCTACATCCTTCATCCTACATGCTTGCTGTTTGGGGTTTTGGGCTGGGTTTCTATATAGCACTTGACATCTGCTAACGTAAAAAGGGCTTTATACATACATTTGATTGAGTGATTAATCTACTAATTTGAAGGGGTGTCCATATACTTTTGYATATATAGAAATGGGTCTCCAAATCAATCAACATATTTGTGCTTGACTGTTCCTTTTATCTTCCTAACTCCAGGTGGGTAGAAGGTGAGTTATGGGGGTACCATACTATTCTTCCTCTCTCTATAGTGCCTGGTCTCATCAGGGGAACGTGAGTGCATACAGTAATAAATGCAAAACGTCACCATGATAAATCTAACTTTTCCAATGAGCCCAGAGTGGCTACGTACCTGTGTACACGCATTAATAATCTGATCTTTCAAAGCCTTTGGGGAGTAATTGCTGTCAGCCACTCTGGTCATAAATCGTGACACCTCAATCACACATGCACCATAAATCATTGTTAAAATGTTCACCTGTGATGTTCACTCTCCTGCAGCTCTCCTGCTTTTTTACTAAGCTTTGTCTAGTCAAGAGGAGTGGTTGTGTGATTCAGACTAAGTTTCCTTTCCTATGTTTTACTCTCACAGTCCATGGCCCTGAAAATCCATTACGTGACTATGTCCATGGCCCTGAATCCTGGGACCTGTGTCCAGGAGTGCTTACAAAGAGAGGAGAGTGTGGTAGAACTGTTATATTATATGCTGTACATGGCCCATTGATGTACCACACATCCTCCCCTCAATCTTCTTCAAGCCAGATCATTATCTTACCCTGGATGCCACTCTCTCTCACAGTGTAAATAAAGAGACCACTTCTTCTCACTATGAGTGGGTCAGGCCATCAAGACTTGGTACTGATGAGGCAGTCAAGGACATTTTCCATGGATGAGGGGGAGGGGGGGCGGGGGGGCGGTGACAATTGCAGCATTGGGTGAATGATGGAAGGAGACAAGCAGGTCTGGGGCGTTTTAATAATCAGTAAGGGTGTTCCCAGTCAGCAGGGGCATTTCCTGTGTGGGAGCCTGGAGCCTGGAGCCTGGAGCCAGGAGCCATCTTAGGGGAAACCCTAGAGGGGAGATGAGAGAGTAGGGGAGATGCAAGCCTGGGGGCTAATGGTAAAAAATTTAAGCAGGAATCACCAGTGACTTGGTCTATAAAAATGTGGTCAGATGAAGCAGATGCTAAACTATAGGACTGTTTTGCTAGCACAGACTGGAATATGTTCCGGGATTCCTCCGATGGCATGAGAAGTACACCACATCAGTCACTGGCTTTATCAATAAGTGCATCGAGAACGTTGTCCCACGGTGACCGTACGTACATACCCCAACCAGAAGTCATGTATAAGGCAACATTCACACTGATCAAAAGGGAAGAGCTGCCACTTTCAAGGAGCGTGACTCTAACCCGGAAGCATATAAAGAAATCCCGCTATGCCCTCGCGACAAACCATCAAACAGGCAAAGCGTCAATCACAACTAAGATCGAATCGTACTACACCGCTCGACGCTCATCGGATGTGGCAGGGCTTGCAAACTATTGTAGACTACAAAGGGAAGCACAGCCGAGAGCTGCCTAGTTACACTAGCCTACCAGATGAGCTAAATAACTTCTATGCTCGCTTCGAGGCAAGTAACACTGAACATGCATGAGAGCATCAGCTGTTCGGACGACTGTGGAGTCACGCTCTCCACAGCCGATGTAAGTAAGACCTTTAAACAGGTCAACATTCACAAGGCTGCAGTGCCAGACGGATTACCAGGACGTGTCCTCCGAGCAAGTGCTGACCAACTGGCAAGTTGTATCAATGACATTTTCAACCTCTCCCTGTCCGAGTCTATAACACCAACATGTTTCAAGCAGACCACCATAGTCCCTGTGCCCAAGAACACTAAGGTAACTGCCTAAATGACTACTTACCCATAGCACTCACATCTGTAGCCATGAAATGCTTTGAAAGGCTGGTCATGGCTCCAACATCATCATTAAGTTTGCTGATGACACAACAGTTGTAGGCCTGATCACCGACAACGATGAGACAGCCTATAGGGAGGAGGTCAGAGACCTGACCGTGTGGTGCAAGGACCAACCCTCTCCTCAACGTATCAAGACAAAGGAGATGATTGTGGACTTCAAGAAAAGGAGGACCGAGCACACTTTTACCCCCATTCTCATCGATGGGGCTATAGTGGAGCAGGTTGAGAGCTTCAAGTTCCTTGGTGTCCACATCACCAACAAACTAACATGGTCCAAGTCAGCTAAAGTTTTCCCTCAGCAGAGCCAACGGACAATCGCCATCAGACCTTATGACCTTTTACCTTTCACCTCTAACGTGCTTTGTGACAGAAGTGGGCGGCTTCAGGAAGACAAAGCTGTGTGAGTCATGGTCCATAAGTCTCTCTATATAATGAACTATGTTCACAAAAATACAATGATCAGTGTTGTTTGTCCCTGACAGTAGCTTGTAGTTATTTTGATTGTACCATTTAATTTGGGAATCTAGCCAGTGTTGGCCAGTGAAAAGCTTGCTCCTCTAATTTCTAGATGCAAGTTCAGCTAGTGTAAGTACTGAACTGTAATTGAGAAGCAGGACAATAAGCTGTATTCCCTGTGACATGACTCTACCGCCTCCATTGTTGGGCTGAGGGAGCAGAGATATGGATAGAGCATGTCCCCCTCCAGGTGTTATGGTTCCATTAATAAAACATCAATCATTAACAACTTGTATCAATCTACCGTCAACATCAAGTGGTGCATTCATCAGCGAGATGGTGGGAGAGAGGGAAAGATTGAGGTAGGGAGAGAGGGAGGTAGCGAATATGTGTTGATATTGCATTGCCCTTGTCATTACCTTCTGCAAACATTCCACATTAGAATCATTWACATATGTTTGAGTAGTTTGTCAAAATGCACTTTGTCTGAAGGAACTGACTAAAAAGTGGGATGTGACTTTTGGATCACTTAGCTTATCTATTTAAGGTTACGATATGTTCATTCTCTCTCACTCACTATGTTTTCTTGGACTGTCTTTATTACTGTATACTCCTTCCTTTCCCCATCCCTTCATCTCTCCCAATCTCCTTTCCCTCCTCCACCATACCTCTCTCTTCCGTCTGTCTTTAAATGTAAATGCTAGTGTGCGAGTCAGTCCCACAGCAGAGTGAAAATAGCGCAACAGCCTCTCCCTCCCACGGGACCGTCATTATAACTGACTGTATTAAGTTAAGCACTTAAAATACCTCATTATGCTCCCTGCCCAGCTCTATTTTAGATCTGAAGTGCTACAGTATTGTGACTGATAGTCCTGAGGGACTTCCTACTCTGCTTTTCACTCTGTTTTTCTCACAACTTTTCACCACTGTGGCAGCGCTGCGTACTTTACACAGAAACACCTCGCATCAGAACGGGCGACAGCGTCTACTCGTGAACCATGAAAGGTGAGGACTGGGAATCCGGCGGTGGGAAGGAGGTGTGTGTTTAGGAAGGTGGACACTGCACTAATTGCGATGGGAATATAGGAAAGCTCAGACTGCTTGGAATATGTACATTGCAATCAGGAACGCAACATCGGACTACGCCATAGAAAAACGTACAAATATTTTTGGGGAAAGATAATGAACTCTGTAGGAAGGTAGTCAAGCTGACTCAACTAAAACGTTGTAACAGTGGTCAGAGCATTCCTAGCAAGTAGCTACATAATTAACATTTAGCCAGGAGTGATGAAAAATAATGAATATTAATCTTTCCAGCCCAAGGAAAACATAATAAGGTTGTTTTCATTGTGATTCATAAGTGTTGACAGTATAATGGGATACAGACAGAGAACGTTGCATCGTGTTTATGGTGTTTCCTCTGCAGTAAAAGGTCATTGAATCTACCGGTCCATCCACAGTCTTTTCAGAGTGACAATAGCGCATAATGTTGTACATAATGTTGCTGCTACCATCTCCTATGACCGAAAAAGGCTTCTGGACATCARAACTGTGATTACTCATCTCAGATTAGACAAAGAGTTTTTCTTCAATGAGTCAGACGGGAGGGAGATACCACAGACAACCGACCAGGCCCAGATCCCCAGCTATCGCTGGAGAAGGAAACTGAGATTTCGCAGGAAAAGATCAGGGGGCCTTGTGAGGATCAGGTGACGAGTGGCTAATCTGCCTATGCCTTCCGTTCTGCTAGCTAATGTTCAATCGCTGGAAAATAAATTTGATGAACTAAAAGCACGCATATCCTGCCAACAGGACATTAAAAACTGTAATATCTTATGTTTCACCGAGTCGTGGCTGAATGACAACATTAAGAACATACAGCTGGCGGGTTATACACTCTATCGGCAGGACAGAACAGCAGCCTCTGGTAAGACACGGGGCGGGGGCTTATGCATATATGTAAACAACAGTTGGTGCACGATATCTAAGGAAGTCTCAAGGTTTTGCTCATCTGAGGTAGAGTATCTCATGATAAGCTGTAGACCACACTATCTACCTAGAGAGTTTTCATCTGTATTTTTCGTAGCTGTCTACATACCACCATAGACCGATGCTGGCACTGAAATCGCACTCAATGAGCTGTATTCTGCCATAAGCAAACAGGCTCATCCGGAGGCAGCGCTCCTAGTGGCCGGGGACTTTAATGCAGGGAAACTTAAATCAGTTTTACCTTCTATCAGCATGTTAAATGTGCAACCAGAGGGAACAAAACTCTAGACCACCTTTATTCCACACACAGAGATGCATACAAAGCTCTCCCTCGCACTCCATTTGGTAAATCTGACCACAATTCTATCCTTCTGATTCCTGCTTACAAGCAAAAATTTAAGCAGGAAGCACCAGTGACTTGGTCTATAAAAATGTGGTCAGATGAAGCAGATGCTAAACTATAGGACTGTTTTGCTAGCACAGACTGGAATATGTTCCGGGATTAGAGCGGCAACAACCCAGCAGCAGGACCGCTACCTCCGCCTTTGTGGCAAGGAGTGCACTGCCAGAGCCCTGCAGAATATGACCTCCAGCAGGCACAAATGTGCATGTGTCTTGCTCAAACGGTCAGAAACAGACTCCATGAGGGTGGTATGAGGGCCCGACGTCCACAGGTGGGGTTGTGCTTACAGCCCAGCACCGTGCAGGACGTTTGGCATTTGCCAGAGAACACCAAGAATTGGCAAATTCGGCGCACTGGCGCCTGTGCTCTTCACAGATGAAAGCAGGTTTCACACTGAGCACATGAGCACATGTGACAGACGTGACAGAGTCTTGGAGAGTGCCGTGGAGAATGTTCTGCTGCCTGCAACATCCTCCAGCATGACCGGTTTGGCGGTGGGTCAGTCATGGTGGGGTGGCATTTCTTTGTGGGCGCACAGCCCTCCATGTGGCTCGCCAGAGGTAGCCTGACTGCCATTAGGTACCGAGAATGAGATCCTCAGACCCCTTGTGAGACCATATGCTGACATATGCACATTTGTGGCCTGCTGGAGGTCATTTCATTTTTACAGTTTCTAGAACCGTTTGAATTATATCTGTGAGTAAAAACAGAACTCATTTTGCAGCAAACTTCCTGACAGGAAGTGGAAAATCTGAAATCGATGCTCTGTTCTAGGGCCTGCCTATAAATGGCCTGCCTATAAATGGCCTTCATATATATCAGTATACATGCACTTCATACACCTCCACTAGATGTCAACAGGGAGTGAGAGAAGAAATGGAGTGTATTACTTGATCTGGGGTCGAATAAAAGCTCTTGGCATGACGTGACCCCAATTTCCTGTTTCCTGGAACGCGCGAGAAGGGACCTGGTATTGCCTTCTGTAAAGCTGTCGTTATAGACGACTAATATCTCCGGCTTTGATTTTATTTGATTCATGTGACAATATCATCGTAAAGTATGTTTTTCAATATAGTTTTATTAGATTATTGAAAATTTATTCGGGACGTTAGGCGTGTTGCTTTGTCTGCGTATGTTCAGGAAGAGAGCTTCGCGCCACTTTGCTAGCTTTCCGTGCTAATTGACTGGAGAAGAGGACATTCTAAATCCAAACAACGATTGTTCTGGACAACATTCTGATGGAAGACATCAAAAGTAGGACGCATTTTATGATGCTATTTCATATATCTGTCGAACATGTTGTACTAGTAGTTTGCGCCCAGATTTTGGGCACTCTGGCTCGCTG